>NW_006494610.1:5253303-5264982 GCF_000325575.1 Pteropus alecto
TCTTCTCCCGTAACTTCTCCTGTCTGCCTCCTTGTACTCTCATTGTGCAGATCAGGCCTCTTGTCTGACCACCCAAAAAACCTACGTGGATTCTACTACGATACTCAACTCTGGATCGTCATTCATATGTCAGTGATTATTTGAATGGACAGCAAGTTGACTAAAAATTTAAGTCATTTGAATTGTGTGTGTGTGTGTATGTGTGTGTGTGTATGTGTGGTTCTCTAGGCAATATTCATATTTTAATAGTATCCCATAAAGGTAGTGGTAGGTAAATTATGAGATGCCTGCCTGTCTTATATCCTACTTCTAAGAAAACCTGTCCTATGTATTACTTTATGTATCATAAGATCCTTCCCGCATATGGTTTTGTTTAACTGGGTCAGGAATGGACACCTAAGATGTGGCCAATCAAATTAACTCTTTGGGGATAGGATTTAAGGATTAGAAATGTAACTAATTAGCTCTGGGGAACATAGCTGAAAAAAAAAGCCATGCAAAAACATGTATTAAAGGCAGTATTTCTTGATGTCCACGTGAGTAGATAAAGGGAGGTCAATCTGTAAAAAGTAAAAAAAAATAAAGCAAGTATGTTGAAGAAGATAAAGATCATAATTTCTCTTGCAAATCGAGGAAATAGAATAAGTGTCTTAATTACTTTTCAATTCTTTTGAGGCCTGGTTTTCATCTTGTGTGTAGGTTTTACAAGATATGAATGAAATATTCTTTATCTTCTGTTATCATTTTTTTTTTTTAGTGCTCTCTTACACTTTCTTGTCCTTGCTTCCTCCTCCTGTTTCTCTTCTTCTCTTTGTCTCTAAATCTCTTTCGTTTCCTTTCTTTTTCTCTTCCCTGTGTCTCTCTAACTCTCTTCTCTGTCCTCACTCGCCTCTTTGGAGATTCTCTCTCTCTCTCTCTCTCTCTCACGCCCCTCCTTTCTCTTCCCTCTAGTTCTGTTTTCTCCTCTTCGTTTCTCTTTAAACTTGATTTTTTCCTAGATTTATTTTTCTTTCAATTAAATAAGACAATGAAGCTTTTAAATACCTTGGTAGGAACACTGCAAAATCTAAATTTATTTAAAAGTAAATATGTTGTTTTGAGGAATTTCCCTTGTGCCCCTCATATCTCACCCACTTTACCTAAGTGTATGTAAGAACAGCATTTGTAGTAGTGTCTTTTAAAACACTGGATATTAAAGCCTCTGTTGGCCTATTTTGAAAAACAGTGTGAACTGTTAACAGAGCTATGATCTATTTTCAGAGGTGAGAATGGAAATTGTGAACTCTGAGAAGCATAATGGTGTTGCTGCTGTCATTTGTGTATGGTTAAGTGATACCCTGATGGTGCTAGTTCCCTCAACAGTATTCTCCTGATAGTTCCAACTCTCCAAATATTTTCACAACTGCCTCTTCTAAAAATCACTGAGTAGAAGGGAGACATAAAATGTAGAAATTTGGAATTAAATCTTTCATTTGGTAATGCACTGAATAGAAAGGGGTCATGGGCTCTTCCAGCTATTTTAAGATCTGAAGACACTATAGGAGAAATGAAACCTCACTTTCTGTATGATGCTGTAGTTTTACATGTGGTCATTTTAATGAGATTCAATTATCACCTGCCTAAAAAAAGGTAATAGGCTCAAATAACCTAAGGTTATTCTCTTATCTTAACCCCAATTAAATACTCTGTTGTGTTGTTTCTCTTGGATTAGACATTATTTAAAAAATATGAATGATTTGAGAGTTTATAATGTTATATCTACATGTTAAATTATAATTAAAAAAAAAAGAAAAACAGCCTCATATACCCACCAAGCAGCTTTAGAAATAGAACACTCAAATATAATGTAAGTATCTTTGTAACCCTCATATAAATTTTACTTTTCCTTTTCAATCCATTTTCTTCTTTTGGCTCCCTCCCATCCCTATATTTCCCTGTCTCGATACCAAACAAGGGAGAATATAAATAAAGAGAATGTTTATTCTTGCCTGTTCTTATCTTATTGTTTTCTGTGTTTTACCATTAAGTATAATGTTTACTCTAAGTTTTTTGTTGATGCCTTTTTATCAGAATGAGAAAGTTTCCTTAAATTCCTGGTTAACTGAAAGATTTTGTCAGGAATGGAGATTGAATTTTGCTGAACAATTTTTTTTTTCTATATCTATTAAATAGCCATATATTTTCCCTCTTTATTCTGAATTGGACATTATAAATTCTACCTTCTGACCCAAAATTCTCATGAGAGAATTTGTTTGGTCCTGTGCCAGGTGTAAACATGGGTCCAGACAACTGTCCAGAGAGGAGACAGATTAGGTCCATGTGGATCATTGCTCATTTAATAGAGGCTATGGTTAAAGACCGAATGGTGGAGGATGTGGCATGTCCTATAGCACATCTGGGGTGGGGGTGGTGAGAAGATGATTGTTACCTCTTATATACCTTTTTTCTTGGTATTTTAATTTTACCCTGTTTATTTGGTAGTCCCTTCTCCAGCTAAAGGCAGTTGTTGAGTTAATAAATGGTAAATGTACAATGTCATCAGCATTCACTAAGTGTGATAAGTCACAAAGAAAACAACTAGTTTGTTGTAAGTTACACACACACATACACACACACATGCCTCCAAAAATAGAATCAATAAATCATTAGAAAGCCATTGTGTTTAAATAAAGTTTATTTTTATTTCTTTGTGCATATTTTACTATTGAAAACACATAATATAGTCTTATTGCTAGATTAAGGCTAAAGTGTTAAACTAATTTATAATTAATTTCATACACTCAGCTTACTTAGGAAATGATCATAAACTGGCAATATTTTATTTCTCATTATATATCTTGGCACAATACCAAGTTTGACATTAATTTACAAGTTATTCTGATGTCAGTAAATTAGCATTTTTTTTAAAAAAGCACTCAGCGACAAAGTAACTCAGTGACTTAGTAATATGCCTGAATGCATCTGTGCATAGATGATAAACACACTATTGATGTAGTATGCAGAAAATAAAGGGGCATCATGTTGGTTTTGGCAAGATGGAACAACAGGAATAATAAAAGAAGCATAGCAAAATTTGAAAGCCAATGATTTGACCTACTTTGCAGGTTTGAAATGTTGGTGAAATTTTCTACCAATCAAACATTTTGAAAACAAAACTCTCTATCAATTATCAGTTCAAAATTCTAAGTATCATTAACTTAATGTATTAACTTAATGAGAACTTTGCTTTAACTGTTAATATTTGAATTATTAGCCTTGGCAAAGGTCCTCTTCAGGTAGTAGGCCTTAAAAGGTACTATAACTCCTTGATATATTTGTCAGATCAAAGAGGTGGTATTGAAGGGAGAAAAAACACTTTGATATTGGGATGAAGATTATCACATAAAAGGACATATCTGGAAACATTACCAATGGTAAGCAAAATTTTGAAAAGTATGTTATTCTCCAAAAAGTACTTCTCTATTTTGCTAGCATAGTAATTCAGGAGGACATCTTAAAGAGGATCTGGGTCATCCATCACTTCTTATTGCTCCATTAATACTCTGAAAGTGTGTACTTATTGATAAGCTTGAAAGCCCTGGGGTCTTCCTGTGCCGGATCACAAAGAGCTTCAATGTACAGCTTGCAATGTTGCCCCCAAACAAGACTGTAATCTTGTCTTTAGAAGTTTTGAAATCTGCCATTGACGTGGCCTTCTTGATTGATGAAAGTCCTTTAAGAATCTGTTTTCAAAATAGGGAGGTTTCATTCATATTGAATGCGTGTACCAGCAATTAATTTTCTTCCACAATCAGATGTAGAGTTTCCCTGTATTCTTCAGCTACCTTCACATCAGCACTCACAGACTCACCACTCACTTCTACATTATGTAATGAATAATGGTTCTTGAATAATTTAAACTACCCAGACCTAGCAGCAAAGTCAACACTGTAATTGGGTCCAGACTTTTCTTTCAACATTACAAACTTTTTGCTTTGGCCATGATTGTCATGGTGCCAAGAAGGATATGCTTCTGTGTCTGGTCTTTAATCCAGAAACTTCGGTCCAGAAGTATATTCATATCTGATATAGGACCTTCTCAAATCTTTGCTAGTCTTATTGCCCTCAATGAAACTGATCCTTTAACAGCTTCTGTCATTTTATTCTTCTTCAAAATTGTAGCTATGATAGGATGGGACATGCCTGGCTGGTGAGCAATAACTCTCACTGATTTTTCACCTTTTTAGTCCTTAATCACTTTTAATTTTGTTTCCGGGTCAGTCATTCATTATGGCCTCTTCCTGGTAACATTAACAATAGACTTTGTATGTTTAGGAGCCATAATGAACAAAACAATACAAGAGTAAATTAACGCAAGAGATGTAATCAAGAGACACAGTGAGGCTGCTGCCATGGTAACATGACATATTGTTTTACAGCAAACTTTTTTTATAAGTAAAAAGAGTAAATTCTAAAATAGTGATAAAGAGCATAATACATACATAAACCAATAACATAGTCATTTATTATCATTATAATATTTGTGTACTGTGCATAATTGTAAATGTTATACTTCTATATTACTGGCAGCACAGTAGATTTGTTTACATCAGCATTGCTGCAAATAATGTGAGTAATGTGTTGCACTGTGATGTTAGGTCAGCTACAACATCATTAGGTGATAGAAATTCTTCAGTTCCATTATAATCTTATAGGACTATTGTTTATATGCAGTCCACTGTTGATTGAAATGTCATTATGCAGTGAATGACTATATAAAATATGGAAGAAAGTAATATTTTGGTCAAATTCTTACTGAAGAAACCTGTAACTATTTTATATTGAGGAACTGAATATTCAAATGGATAATCACTATAAAATGTATGACAATAGAACTCTGATTTATAATCTGATCAACCAGCAAGTAAAGCAAACACAGCCTCTGTAGCAATCAGTCCAGAATAGACAGGATTTGGTCAGTGACTGCCAGCGTCCCTAATTTTTGCCCCTGTTTCCAACTCAGGGCCAACTAGTGACAGTCAACTGTGCTCACCAATCCAACCACATAAAATGACTCACTTATAGTTAACTTGCCTCTAGCTTCCTCTTGCCAAAAACCTTCAATCAGGGTATATACAAAGCCTTCTTTCTTCTTTTTTTTTCATTGTAAAGCCTCCCACTCTTTGATGACTGCATTTGAGTCTCTGCCAAACCCAAGTGATGGTGGCCGACTTCCTTGTCATAGCAAGCTCTGAAGAAATAGCTTCTGTTTGTTCTCATTTGGTGGTCTTTCTTTGTTTATCTTAACATTTTTTCTATATCAAAGTATATTAAATATTCACTGAAAAAGTTAATAGTGCAACAGTTTATCCCAACTTTTAATATATATAAAATACTTTATGATGTCTTTGAGGAGATATCTAGGAACAGTGGTAGACTGATCACATGCATTAGATATTTACAATGACACTGATTAAAATGAACCTCTGTCAATGAATAGAATGGTAATTGAGTATTATAGGACAAGATATCTCAATACATTTCTAAAAGACAAGGAGAATTACATGATAGACAATGTAGAAGAGATTTCAGGCTGGAGTACAGCAAGGAAGAAGCGCCTCTTCTCTGAAGAATCATGAAGAGGCTTAACAAGGAGTTTTAGAGTCAGAAATGTCTTTTTTTCTATAAAAACTAAATAAATTTTGTCCAAAAAACCCTAGAGGATCTAGTGTTCCAAAATAGAGATATTTGGGTTTTGAAACTTCCAACAATAATAAGCTCTCTGCTCTCTTACTCTAAAACATCACCAATCAAGGAGCTTCAATTAAAAAGTACAGAGATCCTAACTGGCATAGCCAAATGGGGGATTCTGCTCCTGAATAAGACATAATAATGCCTAGAGGCAGCGAACACTACTCTGGCCCAGAAATTTGAGTAAGGGCTTATGGAAGTTAGGTAATCAAGGGAGGTTTGGCTCACGTTCATTTTAGAGTGTGTCCAGTGGGTCTATAAATCCATTGTATGTTTTATTTGTTTATTTATGGAATTTTTAGTTGGAATAGATACATTTAGCAAGTGGCAGAATCTTCACATACGTTCCTTGATCAATGGAGTAGGTGGGTGTCATAAAATTTTAGCAGTCAAAAGTCACAGCAGGTGGGGGAACGGCCAGTAGAGGGATCTGGGAGGGATACTTATAGCATCTTCTACTACACATATTTCTGGGAGGCTGGATAAGAGAGTGAACCCTGACATTTTAATTTTTCACTTAAACTTTATTTTCATTTTATTTCCTTTAAATTTTTATATCATTCTTTTCCATGTTTGAATTTTATTTTCATATGATGCATATTTTATACTAATTTTAAACAATTCAAAGAGGGCAAACTGAATTCTACATTAAATTTGCCCTTAAAAAGTTAGTACAATAACAATTTAAAAGCATTTTTTAAAGTTTCTATAGTAACAATTGGGGATGCCTATCTTTCAACCCAAAACTGAATCTTCACTTTTTAGAAAATGTGGTAGTAGCTGAAGCCATTGACTTTAAAATTTCCCAGACTAACTGAAATTTTTATCTAGAGATAGCGAGTAAATACTATCATATAAACCAGCAGTTAGTTCTAAGGAGGTCCAATCAGGAGAGAGATTGCTTACAGATGACAAAAGTCTAATAATAACCAGGTACAAAACACTATGCATACTGTTAAACATACTACATGACAATATGTATAAAAATGAAAAATATTTTTACATTTCACTGCATATATGAAAAATATTGGAAAGATACAGAAGGAATTGATCATGACTTATCTTTTGAGAGGGAACCAATTGGTTAGAAAGAGGAAAGAATGAAGAATTTCCAACATCTATTCTTCGTTAGTCTTCATTTTGAAATACTTAAATGTGTTGTCTGCTCTAATTTTTAATATTATGACGTGAAGGTAGAGATCTAAGTTAAAAAAAAACTGATGATGACAAAAATAAATAATACTTAATAATACCTTACATTTATTAAGCACATCCATGTGCCAGGGATTTTCCATGCATCATTTAATTTAATCCTTATATAGCTCCTATTTCTCGGATTTTAGGAAACTAAAGTTTGGTGAGGTTATCTTTTTAAGTTTTCTGACCCTGTGTGAAAGATAGCTGAAGCACTAAGCATTTATTTTCAATATGAAACTAAGAAATTAATTAAATATCCAGATATACATTACTATACCAATTAGCATTACAAATTTCCCAAGTGTTTCTTGGTAAACATTGCATTTTAGCACATATATAGTCTAAAATTTAATTGAAACTAACCTGAAAATAGAAATAGTATGTAGTACATAAGGCATCAGAAATTCTGAACTGCAGATTCAGAATCTTGTTGATTACAACTGCTGAGTATGAATATCTTTTCCTGAAGCCACAAAGCTACCTGAAGATGTGAAGCTAGACTCATTCACTCTGCCCTTGGTGTGTTCCCTCTCTGCCACTTAAAATGAGCTTCAAAACAGAGAACAGGATTGTGGCATGTGGGAAGCCATATGGAAAGCAGTTTTTTCACTGACTATTGGGATTGAATATGAGCTTAAGTTCACCTTTTGAAAAAGTTTTATATCATTTAGTGCGTTGTTCAATAACATATTTTGCATAGAAAATTGCTCATACAAATTCTGTACATAATTCAAACATCTTATGTTTGTTAAAGAAGCAAACCAACAAACTATATGAGATCAAAGTGGACTCTAACTAGTATTACATTTCTAGAATTCAGTTTTATAGTTTGGTTAATATCTGAGAGAAGATCAACAAAGAACTGCTTTTCTAAGGTTGTAAATAATTCCTAAAATATAAATGAATATTACTTTTATTATTTTAATTTCTCAGTCCTCAACCTGTAATTTTAGAATTGATCCCCTTGCCCCATGCTAATTATTAATATTTATTTAAAAAAAAAACACTTCATGTATTGACTCTCTTTTTGGTGTATCCATATCATATTTGTCTCAACACCAGATGTTTATTCTACTTTCAAAATATTTCAGAGATAGGACTCCCCCCAAAATTCTTATATATTAATATAAATGCTTTCTTTTACAGTATGAACTCAATAAATGGCATTCCATACATTATTTTTAGTAATTTAATATTCTAAAGAGATTCAAATTCAAAATTATTCATTTCACATGTCATTTATGTTAGTATAATAACTATAGCATTCTAATATTGAATTTCATCTCTAATATGTAATTTTATTTTAAAAAGAAACTAATTTTCAGCAGTGAACTCCAATGTTCCTGATACTGAATTTTATTTGAAACAACATATTTGAAATGATGATGTAATGCATTTAACACATCCTTTGTGTTTCTAGATTTTTAATTTTTTAAAATTTCCCTAGCAAAGGAACAATTAGCTTCAAAATTTCACTCTGATATCTCTCATTTCACTAAAACTCCATACCACCTGAGAATAATCTTGCACTGTACCTCACCAAATCCAACAGAGATGGAAACATTTAAGTATCTCTTTGGAGACAAGGAAATTCTATCTTTAATGTGCCTCCTTATATACTGTGTCAACCTCATAGTTAAATTATACTGTGGTCTCATACCAAGCCTTACTCCTGGTCTCACCTCTTATCTCTTTATTAACCTTTAGGATTTTATGATCTGTTAGGCATAGATACACATCTGTTCGACAGACCAAAATCATACCTAGCCACCTGCCTAAGTATTTCAAAGGTTACTAGTAAATATATCTTGAGCGTATAAACAGTGCCTAGCTTCCCTATAAGATGAACATATTTTTTATTCACCACAATCCTCATGGCCCTATTTTCAGCAACTCACATGGTTCACACCTGTGGCTAGTTGGTTTTGGATTTGGGTAAGGCATAATAACATCTCAGGTTCAAAGTGTGCTGTGTCATGTAATCGGAGGAGGGTGCAAATCAACCATGGGCCCATATAATGAAATTCTTTAAAAACCATTTGTGCCCAAGTGTAAATTTAATTTGGAGTAAATTTTCTGGATCCATGTGATATTACAAGAATCTCAAGTTTTTTAAAAGTGATATTAAAGTATTTAAAAATACCTCGATTTTGTTTCATTTTTTAAAAATCTTATATAAAAGGAGTTGATTAATCAGTACCAGCCAAACATGTTATCATTTAAGTATTTTCTCATTAATATTTTCTAGTTTTTTCCTTAAATACTCTACATCGACAAATTTTAATTTCTGTTAAAAAACAAGGAATGTACTCAATAATTAATAAATCTGGGTTAAATTAAAGACAACAGAGGTAACAGAGGTTCACCTTTAACTAGAAAAGTTTCGATGTCTATCAAATGGCACATGGAAATAAGAAATAAAGCTATGTCTAATTATTTTTTTCTATGGTAAACTACTGAATTTAGAAATATCAAGCTAGAATATATATTTATCATATAATTGATGAGTTTATATTATTATATAATGAAAAGAAACTATTTAAATCACACCATGAAGTTGAACTGGGTTTTACTTAAAAAAATATTAATACATAGCTATATGCTAAGCTTGGGTTTGTGTTGTATTTGGAAAAAAATGTGGTCCAGATAGCCTTTGTTAACTTTTTGGCCACCTTACAAAAGGTAGGAAAAATCCATTAGGGATTCAATTTGAATAGAAGCAAAGAAATATAAAAAGGAGTGGTATTGTCCATTGCTATGACAAATATGTTCTTTTGCTGAAAGCTTAATAGATTATTCTTAAGGGAGTATTATTTATAAGCCATGAAGTTTGGAAATCAGAAAGAAAAAAGGTTTCATAAAATGCCACTGATTCTAATTATAGAAATTTCATGCTATCTTGATTAATCAATGATATAAATTTGATTTGAAAATAAAATTTTAGTTACTAGTATGCAAATAGGAGCTCTTCCCATTTCCTCTTTATTATTACTACTGTTTTTATTATTATTATTATTATTATTATCATCATCATTATTATTATTTCCCTGAAGAAAGAATTCCATTAGAAAACCTACTAATGTAGATTTGTTACCAGGAACTAACTCCATGATATATGCTTAGTTGTCAAAGTTCTGCAGATTCGCAGCAGATTTTGAGTGTGACTGCAGTTATCAGCAAAACACCTGTTCAAAGAACACATTACAAATAATTTTTATATTTTAAATTTAGAGTGCCTTTTTGTAGTATATTTTTCTGTGAATAGAAGAGAAGCCAAGAGGTTGTTTGAAATTATATTTTTGGATGTATGTGAAATATATTGGCTATGAACAATTTAACACTCATCACATTGTGTATACTTAGAGTAAAAATAACATAAGGTTTGTGGCTAAAGGCGATCTATTTATTGCCCAAAGTTATCTAAAGAATAGATGATTTCTATTACATTGTATGTCATGTGTCTCTGGCAGCTTAAATTTTATTTCATATTTTAAAAATGATACTAACAAAAATAGTATTAAATGATTTTAAAATAAGTTGGAAGCAAAATACATATTAGCTACTTTACATCTTCATTGGCTACTACTACATCTTACTCTAAAAACCAAGGTGAGAATATGAGTCAGGTTTGGTGTGAGTTCATAGTATAATTTCTCTAAAACAAAGAAACAAATAAAAACAAAAAAGACATTGGCTACTATACTTTTCTCTCTATATACACCATATAGGTGAAAGACATGGGCAGGTATGGATACTGATGTCTTCATGGTTCTTTTTGGCTTAAGTGGGTATTCTCCAGATCTGTGATTAAAATATCAGCAAGTGAGATACAATTATGTTGTCAAGGAATCAGCAGCGAGCATAAGATTTGTAGTTGCTTCATTACATCTGATAATTCTTAGTGGCTCACCCTTTAATACAGGTGTTTGCAGTTATCAATCACAGAGAATCTCAGCTTTTCTCCTCTATCAATCAACTTTCACTGACTTGTTGATGCAAGGAGTGCATTTGCCTCAAGCACTTGGCTTAAAAGTGCTTGTAATTTAGAAAGGAACATTTTATGTTGTTTCTGTTAAAACATTACAATTATAACTTTCTGCTAACTTTATGGATGTAGAGAAGAACTAACTTATGGGTTCCTGTTGGAAATTGCCGGTGTCATGAGAGAATAGAACAGGTAATTTTGCAGTTATCAGCAGCTTCAGGAAGGTAAATTTCCATTCTTGTTAACCCCTACATTTGAAATTTGAAGGTATTGTAGTACTGATGACAACTATTACACAGGTTGGAATGTGAACATCTTGTGTAACCAGTATTTCCTCAGACCACACTGGGCTAAGGATTCAATAACATCACAATAATAATGAAAAAATTCAACTGCAACTGCAGAGCTGTGAGAATTATAGGTTTCTTTAGATCCCTCCCAGCTCCCTTTTAAGCATTTCCTGTAAGGAAACAGTCTCAAAAGCCTTCCCAGGATAACTGTTTGGGATTCCATAAAATATATAGTTACAATTTAAGTGTACTCCTCTTCTTCTAAGACTCAGATAAAAGTCCATGGAAGCTAAATTTAGAAACTGCTTTGGTGACACACTATTCAGGAGTTAACATTTCTTCTCTTCCATAACTTTCTAGATATTTTCTACTCTCTCTCCTCAGGAAGGAATTCTTTCATCAGGTATCTGTTTCACATATGCTGGTCCATGTTGCTGACCATTTAAATTTGCTGTTGTAGTCCTCCTGACACTAATA
>NW_006494610.1:5265028-5288678 GCF_000325575.1 Pteropus alecto
TGAGGGGCTGTGAATGCCTGCAGTCTCAGCTGGGGCTTGCTCCTCTGGCGCCCCCTTGGGCATGAGAGTGGAACTGTAGGATGAGTATTTCTGAAATGCATGTAAAAATTTTTAGTTTTAATGAAATATAATTTATATACCATAAAATTCACTCACTGTAAATGTATAGTCGATGATTTTTAGTAAATTTATAGTATTGTGCACCAATAATCTAGATTTAGAACATTTCCAAAACCCCATCACGTTCCCTCATGAGTATTTGCAATCAATCCCCGATTTCACCTCCACTTTCAGGCAATTACTGACCTAATTTGCCTTTTCTGGTCATGTGATATAAATGGAATCATACAATATGGAGTGTTTTGCAATTGTATTTTTTTACTTAACATGATGTTTTTGAGGTTCATCCACGTTGTAGCGTGTGTGAGTGCTTCATTCCTTTTTATGGATGAAAAATAGCCATATATATATATATATCACATTTTGTTTAACCATTCATCTGTCAATGAACATTTGGGTAGTTTTCATGTTTTACCTATTGTGCATAATGCTGTTAAAAACATTGGTATACAAATATATGTTTAAGTCCCTACTTTCATTTCTTTAGGGTATAAACCCAGAAGTGGAATTGCTGGATCACATGGTAAGTCTTTGTTTAACTTTTTGGGGAACTGGCACACTGTTTTCTCTAGCATTTGGAAAACTGGAGATTCATTATATGCAAAGGCAAAAGTTTTGTAAAATTGTTTTCTGTGATGGTAGAAATGGAACTAGTGAATTTTGAGACTACTAAGAATAACTTTATGTGAACTTCTTTCTTTGAAAAATGAAACTGGTGCCATTAAAACAGTCTCAGAGCAAAGATCAAATCCAGGGTGCTACTATTATGACAAAGCCTTAAGACATGACCTCTTCAGGGATGTAGCTGGCACAACCTTTGTTAGATCTGAAAGAGTTAAGGTAGTACCTAGTAGATCCTTTAAGTTGTACCAAAGCAATCCTATAAAGATTAAGTGTGTGGTTTACAGTAACCTGATATGTCTAAAACCTCAGTAAATAAGTCTAGAGGAAAAGGCAGAGATCAAAAAGACTTCAGGATTATGGAATTGACTTGAATCAAAAATATAAAATTTTTGAAAAAGCTCTATTGGCAAAGAAATTACTTCAGCATTCAAGTTATAAAAATACTTTTAGGACTCTAAATAGGCACAAAGTGAGTTTAGAAAGATACTCAACCACCAAAATTATGTTCTCCAATGCTTTTTTCAGATATGACCAAGGCAAATGACATTAAAAAAAAAAAAAAGAAAAAAGAACATCTTGTGTGGTAAAGCCAAAATCCTGGAGAAAAAAAGACTGAAGAACTATTACCAGGAAGTAGATAAGGGGCCTGATCAAGGGACATACCATAGGTTAGGTACTTTGCAACATTTGGCCTTTAGAATTTCAGAATAGCTGCGAGACAGTATTTACAATATGACTCTCATTTTCTTACTTTTACAATGGGAGTGTTTCAGTTATTCATTTATACCAAGAGGACAGTTTCCATGTATTTTAGTTCATATGTCTTCAGATCAAAAGGATGCTTATCTGGATCTGAGGTAGATCATAAGATACTAGGCTTAAAGTCTAATTGGATGAGAATTTGGGAATTGTGACAGAGTAAGTGAATTTTGCAGAGGTACATTGGATATTTTTTCACCCAATTCTCTACTTTTCTATTTCAAGTCTCTAGAATGAAGGGATGTATCTCTTTTCACACAACTGATATTGGGCATGGCCACATAACCAGCTTTGGCCAATGAAATTTTACTGGGATATAACGTAAGCCGGGGTCTTATGGCTTAGCTTTACCTCTTGTACTTTACTAATATATCATGGTGTAAAATGCTCCAGAGAATGACTGGTCTAAAAAGCATTTAGAGATATGTTGGCTGAATAGAACCCAGCCTGAAAATGAACCCAAACTGAGCTGATATGTAACTTGAGGTAGGGCCACCCTATTCAAATTGCAAACCCATGAGTGAGAAAATTAAATGTACTTTGCTGTAAGCTACTGAGATTTTGAATGTTTTGTTTCACATTGTTGTGGCAATACTTTACTAATAACGAGGTAATTGAAGTAAATTTCTAATATGCAAGGGATTTCTCCTTTTTTATTACAACCTAAATTTGATAATAATGAAGAACAATTATTTTTGTCCTATAACTAGGACACTTAATTATATTGCATTTGGTATCTTGGTTATATTCTTCTTAAAATTTTTTCCAATTTTCTGCCCACTCCAAACGCTTATTTTAATATATTAATTGAACGTTCTTGCAATCTATTTTCTATTCATTTATTTAGAGTCCTTGTGAAATATAAACTGTATTGTATCCATTTATGTTTACTCTGCATAAATTATAATTCACTTGTGTTTCTTAATATTTCTCACTGAAAATATTATATTTTTGAGGTCTATAATGTTGACATATGTAAATCACTTCCCTTGATTCAGAATATTCCAATAATGTTCCAGCGTGTGTATGTAACAATCCTGATTCTCTTATTTCTCTAGTTATGGCACCCAGATGATCCTCTTTTTTCCACAAACACCATTTGGATGAAAATCCTTGTCTATATTTTCATATAGATAGATCTACATATAAATTTCTTTATGCTACATAGCTAAGGGTAAATATGCTTGTACCAGGAATTATTCCATGTTTTAATATAGAATGACATTGAGTTTACAGTAATATCTTTACTATTTTAGCTTATATTTAGGTGATTACTTGTGAATTTATATCTTTTTTTCTTTCCTTTTGGATTTAACTTATTTTGTTTACTCTTCCCAGGAAAAACTAGGGAATACAAAAAAGGAAATTTTAAAAGTACTCGTTCCTGAACCCTTTTTCACCGTTCTGGTAGCAGAAATTTCTCTCAAACCCCTTTGGTCACCCTAATGGTTTTCCCCAGTGTTGAAGGGTATTGGATATGGCACTGGAATCCACAAACCTCACTATCTCTCTATGGCATCTTCAAGCATAGGATTCATGCCATTTTCTCTGAAACTCACAGTCTCCATGATTTTTTAATCTTTATCAGCTTGATACTTTGATACTTTCTGATATTTCAATAATAATTCATTTAGAAAAGAGAAAACATCTAATATCAACTAATGTATTTCAACTCTGTTATGGACTAAACGTGTGTGTCCTTTAAAAATTCTTATGTTGAAGCCCAAATCCTCCAATTTGGAGGCTGGGCCTTTCGTAGGTAATTAGGAGGGTGGGGCCCGCATGATGCCATTAATGTCCTTATAAGATGAAGAAGAGATGAGAACGTAAATTGGTGCATCCACTATGGAAAACATTATGGAGATTCCTCCAAAAGTTAGAAATAGTAGAACTACCATATAATTCAGTTTTCTCTTTTCTGGATATGTAGCCAAAGAAAACAAAACAGGATCAAGAAGAGATATCTACCCTCCATGTTCATCGTAGCATTACTCACAAGGTCAAGACATGGAAATAACCTAAGCATCCATCTGTGGATGAATGAATGAAAATGGAAAAGAAGCTGATTTTATGTATACACACACACACACACACACACACACACACACACAAACACATATATCTTGCTGTTTGTGATAACATGGATGGACTTTGAGGGCATTGTGCTAAGTGAAATAAGTAAGACAGAGAAAGATAAATACTGTAAACTATCACTTATATGTGGAACTTAAAATTGTGAATTCATAGAAACAAAGATAAGAATGATGGTTGCCAGGGGCTGAAGGAAAATGGGAGATGTTAGTCAAAGAGTACCAACTTTCAGATATAAGATAAATACGTTTTGGGGATCTAATGTACAGAACAGTGATTTTAGTTAATAACATTCTATTATATGCTTGAAAGTTTTTTAAATGTTTTTGCGACAAAAAAGAAATGGTAATTATGTGACATGATGCAGATGATAGCTGACACTATGATGGTGATCATTTTACAATATATATCAAATTAACATGAAGACACCTATTACACTTACACGATACCATATAACATTATAATAAACTGGCACAGTTATTATATCTCAATAAAGCTGAAAAAGAGAAAGAGAGACTAAAGCTCTCTCCAACATGTGAGGACACAATGAGAAGGCAGGCATCCTGCAAACCAAGGAGAGTGAGAACTAAATTGGCAGGCATTTAATCTTGGACTTCTCAGCCTCCAGAAGTGCAAGAAATACATTTCTGTTGTTTAAGCCGCTCAATCTGTGGTATTTTACTATGGCAGCCTGAGCTGACTAAAACAAATCTCTTTCTGTGAGCAGGTTTTCATGCATACATAATATCTAATGGGATATTTGCTATTTATCTTCAAAATATGTCAGCATTATACTATAAAAAGATAATTTGTAACTGTTTCCTGTACCTGTCTTGAATTTTGCTGGTATTCCTCCCCAATCCTAAACACATCAGTAAGCGAGTATTCTCACTTCTTTCTAGAGCATTGTAGAAGGGCAGCCATTTTTTGCTTTATAGCATTGTCTTCACCATTTTATAGCATAATGAAATAACTAATCTAACAGAAAAGTACTTATTTAAGTAAAAAAATTAATTTAAGAATAGTAACTGTCAGTATTATGTATTATTACCACATAGAAATAAAAATTTTCAGACCATTTGGTATGCTTTGATTTTCTTGGAAAGTAAAGTTTATAATTCAATGTGCTTAATTTTAAATTTATAGACAACTAAATTCAGTATATAAACTTAACTGGTTGGTCTATTAAATTCTTAATAAATTATTGCTCTCTCTACATACTAATATGCACAGAGAGAATATAAATTATATTCAAATCAGGAAAAGAACAAAAATAACTTTTTTAAAAGAGAAGAAGTTTCTGTCTTATTTATTTTCTATTTGAACACTCGAACCATTGGAAGATTTATAATTATAGAATATAAACATATTAACAAATCCAAGTAACAAAAGCAACACCACACAGCCAAAGATGATAGTTTAATTCAAGAGTTATCATAGTTGTCATTTACTATTTCATTGGCATATACACAGTGTCAATTAGGCCAAGGCTCTATTGATTATCATTGGAGATAAATCACATTAATAGTTGGGTAAGCATAAACATCCCCAAATTAAGAATAAAACATTTGTCCAATTATGTGTAAGAAAAATCTTGCAGATGGTGTGTTTTCAATCCCAGGACCAATAAAACCATTTAGCAGGGGATATGCATCTTGACATATTCCAGTGAGAAAAAGTATATGGATTTGATGAAATATTACAGATGGCACATTTTGTTCATCTCACAATACATTTCGAACTACTATTTTAAAATAAAATATTTTAAAGTATATAACATCAGAAAATAAAAATAATACAAATTCAGAAACTATAAAACTATAAATATTTTTTCCTTTTGTTGACATATTTTCTTTCAAGTCATTTAAAAAGCTTCAATTTATTTTTACTATAACTTAGCTTTTAAAACAAAATTTTAATGACCTTTATTATAGCTTACTTGCCTGAGATTTAACTATATTCCAAGGAGAGAATGACAAAATAAGAATTAATTAGCTGCTCAGCAGTAAAAACATTTCTAGAAAATATACTCATTTTGCTCATTATGGATATGTATTTTCTACTTAATAAAATAAGACCCAAATGTAGTGAGTGTCCTTATATGGAGAAAAAGGTGCCTACCTTTACCACTTTATTACCAACTTAGAAATTCACATCCACTTTGCTTGATATGAAAACATTCGAGGAAGGAATTTTAAAGTTAACCAAAGAATGACTTTAAAAAAAGGTCAGTCGCCCACTCATATAAGTTGTGTGTGTGTGTGTGGCAGGGTACAGAATAGGAAATTCAGAGAAAACAAAACAAAACAAAACAATGAGTCAAAACAAGATTTCATGGACTTTAATTCCCACAGTATTTAGCAAGCACTGAATTTAATCAGCATTATAAAAGTCTATGTAAATGTCCTGGATACTGAGAAAGGAGGGATAAGATTTTATTTAAGGTAGAGAGAATCAATTTAGTTGAATACAGTTTGAGAAAAACTGGATTGCATTCAAATCAATTTTCCCCAGGCTGAAATGAAAACACCCTTTCTCTTATGGACTATTATGCAAAATTCTTTGACTTTTATATCTACTGTGAGACTATTTTTGACATAAGTTAGTATAAAAACAATATCATTTGAATCTATTTAGTGTAACAAAAAAAACTATAGAAATTCCAGAAGAAAAAAAAAACTATTGAGATACAAATTAGTTTGTAAGAAAACATCAAAAGGACACAATTCATTCTGTTGAATATCTTATCTTTAAATCTCTATATAATAATTATTAAATTTATTTTAAAAAGGAATTATAAATTCTAGTAATATTTTATTTCAAAGGCATGTGTGAACATTTGACTCAGTCCATCTTACTAGCAAAACCAAGTTTATTTTGAAACCAGAACATTTAAAATATCTCTATATTATAATATTTAAAGATACTGGAAAGCCACCAGATAATGAAATTTTATATTTTTCTTAGGAATAACTGTTTACTTAGACTTTTCACTTAATAAATAACATTTTACAGGCTTACTTTAGATTGGACTCAATGTTTTAGTTATGTGGGAGATGAAATTAAACATGGAGAGTTCAACATAAATAAAATTTTATTTGTAGCATTTGAAAGTCACTCCCTCCTTATCTTACCTACAGGATAGAGTATTATTTAGTTTTGAAGATAGTGCATATATAAATGAATATTAGTCAGATGTTGAAGAATGCAGATAACAATCATCTACTTTGAGATTATGCTCTATTTGAGGGTGAAGGGAAGCACCTGGGTTAGATCCAGATTTTGGTCTCAGGGATGAATTCCATTGTCTACGGCTTCTGTATGTTTCTAGAAGACCCTTTCTTGTTTATTATATTTTATGAGAACACTTGAAATGGGCTTTTGAGAGTAACTCTTCTTGGGTACTACAAATCTCACAGCAAGCATCCAGATCCTATAAATTTGGGCACCAATGTTTGTCTTAATTTTCAAATAATCAAATGACTTTGAAATATAAGCTCGTATTTTCTTTGGAATAAACTTTACTCAAAAATTCTGTAAGGCTTCGGTCTATTAGTTTCTCTTGAGTAACCACTCCAAAAGTTCTTCCTTAGAACTAATTCTCAACCACAATGTATTTCTTTGCTTTCTTTCTCCCATGACCCTCTTAACTTAATGCTGACTATTTTGTAGCTATCTGGAAAAGCAGGCTTATCAGGAAGGGAATTCTCCATATTACCCTTACATTCTGATTGAACACTGGCCAGTTTCTCTCTGAGCTCATCTCTCTTGTGGTAACTTATCACATGCAGCTGGCAATAACCCATTCATGCTACCTACATTCTGTCTCAAAACTTACACAGTACCAGAAGGGTTTTAGGGACATTTTCTGACTTCCAGGTTACCACAAATAATAATTTAACAAATGTTTTGCTACTTTGTAATGTTGGTTACTATTTTCTCACCTTCTTGTAACACTTGCTTCAGTACTCACTATTCAATTGTAAAGCCAGCCATTGGCATCTATTTGGGTTTTTGTATACATATATATACATATATATACACACATACATACACATGCATAATATTATACTATTACATATTATATATTATAAATACTCATTATATATGTATAATCTTTAAGCTATCACTTTACTGGTAAATTCCTGAAAGAGTAGAGCTTTTAATTAAAATTTTTAGATGATTGCCTAAAGAGTCATTTATTCACCCATTGCTTCATAAAACTTTTAATGATCTTACTATATGCTAGTGGTACTGTACAAATAACTGAAATAGTTGTCATCTTCCATTTTTTTGGTCTTTTTAATATATTTGTAGGGATTCTTTATATAGAGAAGAAATTACTTCTTTGTTTGTGATGTCTTGCAAGTGACTTTTTTCCTTAGTTTATCATACGTGTTTGCTTAGGTGTGTTTTTGATTTACATGTAGTTGAATCTATCATGTGTTTGATTTATATGTAATTGAATTAATCAATCATAGTTTGTCAATCGTAGCTTCTGAATTTTAATAATAGGAGAAATGTATCTTTGAGAACTTGAACAAATAGTACATCTAAAAAAGTCAATGTGAAATCTTGGATGTATTATTTAATGAGTCTATAAGGAAGGTAACAGTACCATGAAATCAAAATAAAACAAACAAACAAAAGCAGAAAGAAATATACCCTTTTGAATTTGTGACTCGTAGATGTGAAAAAAAAAAAAAGAAAAAGGAGACATGGAATTATAAAATGAATAGTGATTTCTATCTATATAGAATCAATGTTCTATAAAAATTTAAGGCCAGAAGTATTTTTCTCATTTTATTTCTAATCATAGGTAACTTTTAAAAGTGAGCAGACTAATCCTAAATTGTCATTTTAAAAAAGACTAGGTTTTTATGAATAAGGAGAATGGGATGAATAGTCACTTTCATGGAACATGTAGAAAATCTTTTCTTGGATATGATTTGCTACAGCAAAGCCATTTTGAAATCTGTATCTGTTACAGTAATCAAAGCTTTTCCTAATGCCGCATATAGCTTCATCAGGCATCCAGGTGCTAAGCATTCCTCACAGTATAAAGCAATTGACATGTTGAAGATAACCAGACCTTTTATAGAAGTCAAAACTATGATGTCTAGCCAAGACAATAAGAGTACTGTTCATGTGAGTGACAACCTAAGACACCAGGGGTGGGTAGCCAAAATGAACAGTCACCACTGGAGTGTAATATAGTGACAGATAAAGTTTGCTTTTGATTAGAGTTGTATGTGTGTGCGTGCTTGTGCATGGGGAGTGAGTATGCTAATATGTTTAAATAAGGAGAAATACATCATTTTAATCTAAAGTTTTGCTGAAAATATGATACTTGTGCAAGTAAGCACATTTTTGTTTCTTGACTGTAGCTTGCTTTGCTATATTCAATGCACATTCCTTCTATTCATTAGGAAGCTATAAATAGATCAGTTTATATAAACATTAACAGAGAGTTATTTCACTTTAAACAATTTTGAAAAAATATTTACTTTAATTGTCTCCCTAGGCTTGTTGTAGCGATGAAGGTGTTCAAAGATTCAGTGTTAATGTAGAAAAGATTCTGTGCCAGTTATGCCATTAAGATGTTCAAGACACTGCACTATAAAATAATTAGATAGTGCAGAGCCTTGAGAACTTTAAAAAATCATTTGGGTAACCAAACTTTTATGATCTTACACTGGAGAAGCTAAAAATTGTTTAACATCAAGAAATGCAAGAAAGAACATCTGAGCAAGATCAGGCATATTCTTAGTCAATTCCACCCCCGAATTCATATTATTAAACTCTTTAGATCTCTTTAATCTTATAAATCATTAAGTCTCTTCTAGTCCATCCCGTCTACCTTTTCTAAACATTTCCAAACACACTTATTGTTCCCTATTTATCATTTGTATGTGTGTTGAGAAATGTAATGTCAATACTTCTTAGATCCAATATGTCCATATTGTTGATATTTAGGGGAAAAGATGAAAGCAACAGTGTGAGGAAAAATATCTTTGTAACAAATCCTTTTGATATTTTGGTAATTTCTCATGGGTGAAAAAATCACATGCTCAAGTTACCACACCTTTTAAGGCTAAAGTACTGTATTATGGTAGGTTTGAAATTTGGATACAGTAGAACTTCATTTTAATGTGATTAAATATATTGATTCAGAAATAACTCATAAAATTGGACTTTTCCTCAATTAAAATGAAATAAACACATTTTATACACAAAGCAGTATATTTAATTATATTACTGACCTCTGAGATTTAGATATGACTCCTGCTTCACAGCCCTTGAATTTATTATAAAAGCATATCATTGGACTATTATTGAAATAAATAATACTTATACATATTGTGAACATTTCAAACAATTGTTTTGTACCAAATAAATGGGGATTATAGTTAAGAAAATGTAGTATTTATATTTGCTTTCCTAGTATTGAATAACATTTTAATATGAAACAATTATAGTTAAATAATATTGGGGTTAGACTTTTATTTGACCATAATTCAACAAGTCAGAAATTACTTATGTTACTCTCTCTTTCCTGACAAATTTGTGATAATCTATTACTAAGATAATGTAAGTCAAAGTGTAGTTTACATATTTATACATATTATTAGATATTTTCAAGTTCATATTTGCTAGAAAATTATAATAAATAGTTTAAATAAACACACTTCCCATATAAACTAAGGAGGATATATATGTTCAGTTTTAGGGAAAAAAAAAGAGATAACTGGTAGAGTGGGGAGCATCCCTTTAAATACTGTATGACTATGCAATGACCTAACCAAATAGACTAAATGCAATTCTTTGAGATATCTCTAAATCTGGTGTCAGTACCCTGTAATTGAAGTGAGTCTTTTTTTTTTTTTCATAATACCTATTTATTCCTTGGATAGTATGAAAATTAAGTATTAGAAATTACTGTAACTCTATTCAGTTCAATAATCACTTTGTGATTTTTTTGGGGGGGAGGAATATTTGTAATGTAGATAACAAAGGTCATAAATACATAAATATGCAAGCGAATGAGACAGGACAACATGAATGGGCATACAGAAATAGCCAACAATAGAGACAGATCCACAGGGACTAAAGATTAAGAGTTCATTAGATGTAGAACTTAATGTAACTATGTTTAAGATGTTCAACATAATGAAAGACAACTCTGAGAATTTCAGAAAACAGAAAAAATAAAGATATAGCAGATCAGATAAGGTAGATTAGAAAAAAGCTTTTTTTCTGGACATTCTGTCTAAAGAATAGAAAGATTAACTGTGAAATAATAAGCCTTCACTTATCGGAAGCACTGTGTCACTTTAATTCTTACATATTTTTAAGATTCAGCTTGAAACCCACTGTGCTAAATTTAAAAGATACAATTTTGTTATGTGAGAATATTATTTTTGCCTAAAAGAACAACAATATATATTTTTTTGAAGATCAAGATGTACTTGTGGGCAAAGCTTTTGAAGCATAAAGTTATTAATTTGTCTTTTTTCTACTTTGGCCACAAAATGGTATTTTCCCAGATCTTACTCAGCTTCAAAACTCATTATCGGAAAAAAGGTGGTGCCAAATCTAATGGTTTAAATAAATATGTTTATTCAAGTTTTTAAAGAAAAATTTAATTTTAATGTCTCAAAATCTTATTCCAGCTTAGCTACTGGAATGCAGAGGATCCGGGGGCACATCATCACCAAATTCATTAACCTTCTGAATGGATTTTTATTCTTCTATTCTTAGGCTAGGTACTAAAACTCATACTATTCTATCTGAATCTGTTGTTCTAGCAATACACAGAAAATTGGATGACTAAATGAATTTGAAATTATAGCAGAATTTTGCTGTAATATTTTTCTTGTTACATGTGTCACAACTTATCTTCATAGGTAAAAACTAAAAAGTTTATAGTTTGTCATTTCAATAAGGTAATACTCTAGTATGAGAATTAAGATAGTATCAGTTTAAATTTCACATATTATCTGTGGTTAAGTAACAATGTTTTAATCTTCGTTTTATAAAAAAGATGTCGGAAAGGTTTGAGTGAGTAAAATTTAGTATTAGATTACTAAAAGGCAAGTACTAGCTTTTTTCCTATTATATTTTCTTAGTGTATTTTTCCTAGTATATTTGCTCTTTATTACAAATCTTTCAAAATTTCATTTGTAATGTTATTAAATTCAATTTAATATTAACATTTATACTTTTCTACAGTGTTTTCTTTTATATTATCAGGGGAAGCAAATTGATAAATATCGTAGAACAGAAAAAATATATAATAGCCTTTTAAAACACAGTTTGAATGCTACATGCTGAAAAAGGTAATAATCAATGTATGACTCTGAAAACACAATAATAGCAAGTAGATCACACCCACCCCTAGATTTATGCAGTATTTTTTTTTACAGGAGTTTTTTTATACTCGGTAAATATTCCTCCGGTTTACGTAGACTTTTTATACAGAGTTTCCATTTATTCAGTCTCATCTTATGCTGTTCTATCTTTTACATTTCTATTACTGGCAATTACTCTTTCTAAAAAACAATAGCTTAACTCAGCAACATACAAAGAACTAATACTAACACACAGTATTAATGATCTTCCTGTTAATTGGATGGCAAATACAAAAGCATGGGTGACTTCTGATGTGTTTTAGAATTAGTTTTATAAATGTTTTGCTGTAGAAGCCGAAAATTATATGAAAAAAAAAAAAAGATGTCTTCCTTTTAGAATACTTTTACCTTTAGATAAGGCACCTGGTCATCCATACAATTTTTTTAGAACATCCAAATATAAAAGTTTTATATTTATCAACAAATACAATTTCATTGATCCAATCTTTAGATGAAGGCATTATTTCCATCTTTAAGATTAATTAAATGGAATTTTTATGATATTTTTAGTAAACTGAAGATAACGAATCACAGTTACAGGAGCCTGGAATAAATACAGTACACAATTTTAAGTTATATCAAGAATATTGCTTTAGCTTTGAGTGATATAAAGCCATCAAATTTAAATGCTTGCTGGAAAGCAATATAGCCAGAAATGGTTGTACCAGGGAATATGGTTCCAACAAATAAAGAAGGATTAAATGGCATTACTAAATTATTAAATAAATTTCAAAAAGAAAGCTCTGACAATTTGAATGTAGATGTTATTAACAAATTACTGGTTGATCAAGAATTAACAGATAATGAATTAATTCACTTAATACCTGAAACCCATTCTTCCAATGAATATGGTAGTGACCGTGAACCAGTTTCATTTACTGCAGAAAATATTTACAAATTTCTTCATTTGGCTACACAACTGGAAACTGAAATTTTAGATATTAATCCAAATATCCAATGAGCCTTAAAATTTTTTTTCTTTTGTAAAAATATGTAAAATAAACATTTTTATGACATATTTCTTTATAAATTTCTTTAGTATTTATTATTATTATTTTTGTGTACTGTAGGACTCTTTTTATGCATTTTTCTTCCGTGTTAGAAAAAGACGCGTGGAATGAATAATCGGTGCAAATAGAGGAACGGGTGTATATGTGAAGAGAAAATCAGTTCGGAGTCTTTGATGCCATGTTCACTATTGGTCTATTAGTCCATGAGAGGTGGGTGACAATCTACTGATGAAGCTGTGTAAGACCATGTGTAAAATGCTGAGATCTATTCTTATTGGTGTTGACAAATTGTGTAGAGTCCCATGGATATGATTTAGAGGCTAACAATTCAATTTATGATAAAATATTACAATGGAATTGGGAGAAATTGAGTAAACAACATAACTGCCTATGTGAATGTTAAGAACATAATACTGGTGAACAAGTAAATTTGCCTGAGAGCAAATCGTTAGAAATGATTAAGTAAATATGGTCAGATAACACAGTTTTGTCCTAAGTTTTATATAACTCGTTAGATGGAAACTAATATTGTGCATTTTTTATGTCTACTGACATATGATATGTGACAAATATTTGGTCATTCTAAACAATTCCTTGTTGAGGATATTTTGAGAATAATCATTCTAATATTTTTGGACATTTGATGTTTCAGGGACTACAAAAAGTTGCCATAATCGATTAGAAAGAAGCAATTTAAGTGGTTTAAAATTTAGTACTTGTGCATTTGTTATTTTTCTCAGCCTCTCAAATATGTAAGTATTTTTAAAAATAATACTTTTTGAGGACATAACCTTATTAGAATAGTAATCTTGATTAATACAATTTAATTTCCTATAATTAATGTTTACTTTCAAGTGGAAGTTTTCTTAAGGGTAAGCTAGTGTGTACTTAATATTCAAAACCATTTTCACTTTGTGAACGTGATCTAATTTTGTGAAGTCATCTATATTTTGGATGTACTTGCTTTTCTCTGTTAAAATAAATGTAGTTATCATAGAATATTCTGTGGTAATTGTCCCCATAGCATTATGATATTATGGTCATTAAAAACAGTATTTTAGAAAAACAAAATGATATGTGAATATTTTTCTTTTCTTTGTCTTCTAAGTTTTGTCATTAAATAAATGAAAGTGTGAAGAATGCAATTATTACCCAGCCACTTCTCAATCTTTTCTTGATAAGGAACTTCTCTGATAGTTCAATTTGGACTTGATGAGTTGTTTCATCATTGATCTGATATAGTAATGTGTCAGATATGTATAGGAGATTAGAATGAGAACAGATGGAGTTAGGTAGTTGAAGGAAAAAATGAATTAAAAAATGAGGAATAAAGACATAAATATGAAAAACAGAGTGAGTACAAGAAAAGGAAAGATGTATGATGTTAGTTACTTTTTTCTTCATCCATAAAGTAGCTTGAGCTTTTGGATTAGAATTTCAGTAATACAAAAATTTTATACCTTTAAAGCAACTGCTAATACACCTATGTAATATTGGGCGCTACAAGAATACAATAAGAATTTTGTCAAATATCCCAAACTTCCTGGTTTAAATGGGAAGGGTACATAATCTTAATCAGGGATTCCTAGTCCTTTTGAGGGCAATTTATATAAGGCATGCTATCACTCACCATAATACAAAACAAATTAAGTTTATCTTTAATACTTACCTAAATTAGAAATAGGGATTTCCAATATCATTTTCCTGTGATCTAAGATTGAGCTTCCTATTAATAATATTGGCATTTACTAAATAAAACAAAAGGAAAAACAAAAACAAAAAAATAAAACAAAAGCCACACCACAAATCTCTTTCAGAAAGGTTACTCTCTATTTTGAGCCTCATGTCAGGCTATTGTGGAACAATTTCCTTAAAATCCTTAGTACCCCTACTATTAATGAGAGATTCAATAAACTATGTCATTAAGATAAGACACCTAAGGTCTTTGGAGTAGCAGAAATTTTCTGTGGGGCAGCACCATTGATCTTAATAAAGGACCTAGATTTGGATTTTACTTTTGCCTATTTCTTACTTTAAAATATTTAAGAATATTTTAATTTTTGAACATAGTAATTTCTGGTTCCTATATATGTCCTCTAAATTATGTTCAAAGAAAGAACTACTTTTCCTTAAAGGCATTTTTCTCTTCCAAATTATATAATAAATATCTAGAAAAAGTAAGGTATAACTTTCAATATTCAATGTTGAAATCTCCTTAATTATCCACAAGATCATTATAATCCCTTTCTGTTTTTCACATTACCACAGATAACAGTCTCTGCAAGTCTTCCATCAGCATATAATTGGAGCTTTTTCTTCAACAGTCTTCTTGAGTCCCTTCCAGCTTATAATAACCATTTCTTCCAGCTTTCACTCACTGCCTGGTGGGAAAGCTACTGTCACATATTTTAAATTTTTTCAGCAACTGCCCCACTCCTAAGAACCAAATTCTGTTCGTTATTTATTGCTGCATAGTGAATTACTCCAACATTTAATGGCACACATTACATTTTGATTGAAATTGTATGGGTTAGGAATTCGGGCAGGCCACAGCAGATATGGCTCATCTGTGAGGCCTTACCTAGAGTGGGACAAATGTCTGGAGATGGCTGGGACAGCTCAAGTAGGGCCATGAGTTTGCAGTTTTAGTTTTTTGTTTTCTTCTCTTTGAGATCCGCTGGAGCTGGAATATTCAAGATGATTGCTTTAATGACACATGTGACAGCTGGGCTGAGATGGCTATTTCTCCATATGGCCTCTTTACCTGATTAGCTTGAATATTCTCATAGCATAGTGATCTTAGTTTTTAGACTTTTTATATAGCTATTATAATAAGTGAGCGTTCTAAAAGTCCAAGGCTTAAAAGCTAGCCTTGAACTCATGCATCATTATTTATGTCACAATCTTTTGATTATACAGAGTCAGCGCAGATTCAGTGTTGGAAAAGACTATACAAGGATGTAACTGTCAGGAGGCATGGTTCATTAGGGAGGTATTTTGGAGATGTAATTATACAATGCCTATTACCCATGACAAAAAAGTGGCCAGAGGCCATGTAGAACATAGAAAATTATAAGGGCATTTCTGCTAAACTAGAATTTAATTTATGATAAGGTTTATAAATTTAATTTACTTCTACCATTGTGCAATTTTCATATTCTCTTCTTCAGATTCCAACATATCAACTTTCATTCTATTGGGATTTTTGTGATATCTTCATAAAGATCAATGTAATCTCATAGAAACTTTGTAGATATCAAGCTGAGATAATGTTAGATATTTTTTCCTTCTCAGGCTGTCTAACAATCTTTTCAGATTGCTGTTACAAAAATTAATAGTTTGTACCATTATAATAATTTTCATTCAATCTTTACTTAATTATTATTTCCTCCTTTCTTCAAATTTTTAAACTGTGTCATTCCATAGATGGCATGCATGATTAAAACTGAATCAGTTTGAAATAATGTATTTGAACATTCTAGCCTATGTAAAATTTGTCATTGCTAACCTCAAGCTTAGGGGGGAAAAATGTTTTTTCCTATTATTAACCCTGAAAAACTGTCAGTTGACCAAAACACATTTTGGAAAGTCTAAAGAGATAAATGTTGCCTATATATTAAGACTTAAGCTTCGGAAAGAGTCGAATCACAAGGGACAAATTGTGTGGGATACTGATACTTTGTTAGTAAAATAGAGACTCAAATGCTCTTTGAGTATGTCATTATCAGCTGAGACATTCTGGGCACAGCATGGAACTCATACTGTGACTAATGATCCTAAGGATGAGAAGTGTGGAACAGTGCATGAAATGGTATTTGAATACACAAACCTTATGTCGCCCATCAAATTTGAGCAGGAATATTGTGTCTAGGAACATGAAACAGACCAACCGTTCATAGGGTCAGGGAACCAGAAAAAAGAAGATAAGATAATGAATTAAGAGGGGAAAAAAGGAGGCAAAACACATAGCACAGATGGCAAATGAAGTATGAGATAAGGGGGGAGAAGGGTGGCAGTGATGCTCCAGTTACATGGTTTTGTTTTTCACATTTTTAAATGAGTAAACTAGGATAGATTAGTTTAATAGTCTGGTCATAGTTTATTCTCTTTTCCTTTTTTTCTCCTCTGTGTATATCAGTTCAAATTATTTCCATATTGGAATAAATAGCACTGATATAGATACAGGTGGGGGAAATGGTCTTTTGCTAGTTTTTCTATTAATTCAAAACAGAAACAATCCTCCATCTACCTTCTCCTTTTCTTGTTTTTTTTTTTTTTTTGGCTTTTTTTTTTTTAATATCTTTTTCCAGCTTTCCCCAGTTGTTGCAGCTACAGCTGCAAAACACAAAACGCACACCAAATAGAGCACATTCTTAGAGAGGCGAGAGACGTTAGAGGGGTTTTGGTTCATCAAGTGGTCTTGAATGTCTGTTGTTTGTAATATCTGTAGACAATTACCATGTGATCCGATTGCGAATCCTATATTTTAATAGAGAGAAAGTGCATTGTTTTCTCTTCCTTCCTTTTTTTTTTTTTTTAAGGGGGGAAGAGTTCATTTGTTTATTCTTGACTACCACTGGATTAAGTTTCTGCAGGGCATGAGGAAGCACCCATTATGCACCATAAAAGTTTTCACAGGGAGATTTCTGTTTGAACAAATTTACATTTAACAAATAAATATAATCCTGGTAATTCTGTTCTATAAATTTTATTTCCATTAGGATTGAAGCTTAAATTGAGTCCTGTAATCTGTTATTCTTAGTTTACAGCAGAAGGAGGCATGATTAAAGAGAATTTCCTTTTGATCCTTAATGTTTGACAGATAGTGAATGGTCAAGACCACACAAGGATAGTCGAAGTTGTAGGAAGTGAACTTTTAGAAGGGAAATAATTAAACTGCTTTCCTACAAATATGAATTTTTGGAACTATTTCCTGAAAAGATTCTATACATCTCATTTTCTTCTAGTATAACCACACCTGGAAATCTGTGTGTTTTGCTCAAGGCATTTTGCTAAAGAGGTATTTGAAAGGTATCAGAGAGATAAATGAAACCACCTGGAGATTGTCGCCGCAGTGGCAATCATTGGCCTTCCCTGGGATGGAGTTATGTTCCCTTTACTGCAGCTGTCAGCCTGCTACTTTGTTCTTTATAGCTCCTCTCAAAACAATATCCATCGAAAGGTGTCAATTAGGTTTTATAGGTGGCAGCAACTCTACTTTTATGAAGGGTTGTTATTGAAAATGTGACTAATATTGATAATGCCTATTTAAATATTTATGAGACCAAACTATATGACCCGAGTCCTGGAATAAGATAAAACTGTTCACAAAATCAGGAAGCCCAGGAAAGCAGAACAAAGTACCTCAAAGGTGTTTAAAATAATTATTTCCTCACCTCAAAATATTAAAGCCTAAGAGACAACCCAGAAGGGGAGTTAATCAATAGAGAACAGAATAAAAAAGCTTAAGCAGCTCTGCCAAAATTATTGTTATTATGCAGAGAGAAAATCAATTCTCCCATAAAATGTTCACAGTGTTTAAAATATGCTTTTATAGTTACTCTTCTTCAGGTTTCAAAAACTTGTAAAAACATAAGTACATCTTGTGAAATAGAAGAATTTTGAGAATCACATGTCAAAGATACCCATATATTTCTTCAGAATGACCAAAAAGATGACACTATGTTTAAAAGAAGTGTTTTTAATGTTTTAGAACCAATTATTTTTTAAAGATTATAAGCAGCCTTTTATTATAAGTTGCATATATTAGTTGTAGAAAAAAAAACACATAAGCAAAAGTAAAAAAGTATCCTCTGTATTAGGATGACACATGTTTTTACTCATAAAAATCCTGATTGATATCCTTAAAGAATTGTTTCTGTATTTATATCTTCTACATATGTGTATACATAATATATATGTATAAAATGAGATCGGACTGCCATGTTTTTTTGCAAATTGCAAATTTTCATTAATAATCATTATTTTTCATATTAATATATATTCATCTTATGAGTAGATTCAGATTTCTCTAATTTTACGCAAACCATCCTTAATAGCTGGTGTAGTTAACTAAGCCAAACTTCAGTCCAGATTCATATGTTCCATTTATTTCTTATGTCTCTTTTAATCTAAAACAGTTTTTTATTTGTTTGTTCTTATTGTTTGTTTGGTTTAGTTTCCATTTCAAAGACTTATTAAAGAGATGAGTCTATTTTTCCTGCAGAATGATCTGTCTTAATTTGTCTGTTTCCTTGAGATATCTTATATTTCTCTATCTCCTATATGTTTTGTAAATGCGAATCTGAAAGCTTGATGGATTCAAGTTATATATTTTTTCTCTCCAGAATGTGTTCTAGATAATGTTGTGGACTTCATTATTTATCAGCTCAGGAGGCTCATAGATTGATGAACCATCATTATGAACGCTGAGCTTGACCACTAAATTATAATGACTATCTAACGCTCCATTGTTATGTTTGGTGCTTCTCTCCATAACTTGAAAGTTATATGTGCAATGATATTTGGAAGTACATAAATGTTTAGTTTCTTACCTGATGGTCTTAACATTGTCATTTGTCTTTTGACTTTGCTGATATTGTCTTCCATCCTAGAAGTTTTTTGTTCTAATGAATCCATCAAATGTATCCATCTTTTTTTATGGTGTCTAAGTTTTAAGTTTTATTTACAGAGGCTTCCCCTACTATAAAATTATTAATGACTTTATAGTTTCTTTACTTTTTTAAACATTTAGATCTTTTATCCATTTGTAGTTTATGCTGGGGTATGGTGTTAAGCATGAGTCTAATATGATTTTTTTTTTTACAAGTTGTAACCATTTGACCCAACACCATTTATTAAAAACTCTATCTTTAGTTTACTGATTTAAAAGGCTGCCTTTAACATATACTAAAATTCCAAATGTGCATGGTTATATTTCTGGCTTTGTTGTTTCATTTCCTGTCTGTCTTTTCGTGTGCCAAATCTCTTAATTTTTGAAGTTTTATGATACAGTATAATATCTAGTAAGGCTAGTCCTATATTATTTCTTTTTCAGGCTTCTCCCTGCTCTTATTAGTTATATTTTTTCCATGTGAACATCAGAATCTATTTGTCTACTTCCGTAAAAATACCTGTTGACATTTTGTAGGATTCTATTTTGAATTCATAAATAATTAAAGATAATGGATATCTGTAAGACTTTGGTTCTTCCTATTTAAAAGAATGATAAATCTTTACAATCATCTACTTTTGTTGCTTTTCAGGAGTGTGTTAAAGTTTTCTTCAGATATGAATCATTACTTTCAAAAGGATCAATGTCTGTTTTATGTTTTATTACTCCCAAACTTGTAATTTGGAGAGTGTACATATCTATAACCCGATATTAATACTTCCTCCTTTTTCCTATGAGCTGGCATATCTTTTAAAATGTATTAATTTCTTCATTTCCTGCTGTCTCCTTTCTTTTTCATGTGTTTTGTCCTAACATATCATTGCCATTGTTTTAAATTTTTTGTATATTTGAAGGGAGATGACCTTCTGTCATTAGATATGCTGACTCCCCTCTGTGTTCTTTTTTGAAAGGCACATTTATTTTAAAATGAGGCTGAGCCATGTTTTAAGTCATTTAAACTTAATTTGGTGTTTTTCAGACATAGACTTGAGAGATTAACTAGAGAATTAAATATCTTAAGCAAGATATAAATTGATTTTATTCTGAAAAAAAAAAAAAAGCCTACCATTATTAAGCCTACGTATAATACTTTAAATAAGTTAATAAGCATGTGGTGGAAAATAAACTATGCTTACCTATTTTGTTTGTTGTTATTGAAGAATTTGGTGCTATTGCTAAAAATTCACAAATGTATTATAAAGTAAAAAGATGGACATATTAGTAAAAATTAAATTCTATTATATGACTTTTTAAAAATAAATTGTACAAATATTAAAATTAATCTTCATATTTTTAATGTCGATCCCTTTTAGTTGATCTGAGAAAAGATTGTTCTAGAGACAAATTATAGACAGAGGCAGTGCTTGTAACTTTAAAGTATTTCATAATTTGTCTACATTTCCTAGTTCTCTGTAACAATAAATACGATACAATGTTAATGAGTCCTGAAGAAACTAAGTTATTTCTAAAAGGATTGGTAAAAATGAACTGATACCAAGTAAAAAACAGTGTAGTAAAAAAATTAGGCAAAAATAAATAGAAAAAATTAAAATAAAAAAGATTATTAGTGAAATAGTGAAATATTTTACTTGCCAAATACAGAAAAAATAAAAATGTAGGGCTCAACTGAGAACAACTACCTTAAAACTAATGTGAAAAATTTAAAGTAATTAGTGCACAAAAAAAACCTAATAAACTTAAAGCAAATCATTTTAGAAATTTATAAGCATTCTCATTTTCCAGGTAAAGAAATTAATTCTTAGAAAAGTGAAGTTCTTTTATTCAGAAGTTTCTTCTTATTTCAAAATAAGGATTGCAATTCAAGTTTTCTGAAAATTTGTCTTTATTATTTTTTACTAAAACATACTTTCTGATTTAAGTGTTTTGCATGTTAATAGTGCTAAATATCATGACCAAGTTTATGTATAAATTAATTAAATAATAGTTTTTTGATGGAAAAAACTATGTTTAGTACTTTTCAAATAAACTTGTTTTATTTGAGCCAACCATGGTTAACATGCTGCTCTTTCAAAATATTTCCTTAAAATTGGGACTTGAGAAAGCTGTGTTTTATAAATTCATCACGTTTCCAATGAAGGAGATTGGAGAATCGACAACACTGAATGACTAGGATTCATTAATTAATATGATAGCTAAGCAGAAGATGGAATATGTGTATATGAGTATTAATTTATATGTTCCTTGGGGAGAGAAAGGAACATATATGTTCAGGCTCTAGGTTTCTGAAGGCATGGTATTTAATAGTCTTTGGCAAAATTTTATTGGCACAAGCAATATTTTAAAACTACAAAATAACTTTTTCTAAAAATCTCTTATATTGGATTTTTAAAAACTTATAATATATAATCATCATAGAAATATAACTGGGAAGATGTTTTTTGTGAAAAAAGAGTAAGTAAATGGCACATAATTTACTCAGAGGACATTAGTTATAAACATTCTTGTGTTTATCTTTTTAGAGAAAGGCATATATGTCTTTCCTGCTCAAAATAGGTTTATTTGATAATTACTGTTTTATTGTTTGCCCCTTAACTTTTTTCTATGTCTTATTTAATTTGTGCCATAATTTGTAATTGTAGATTATTTAGATTTTCTTTCCATTGCTTCACATTATATATTGATATGAACATCCTTGTTGCTAAATCTTTGTCAACTGTATTATAATAATGGTTGCCATGGCTACCAATATATCTATAGGCTTTATAGCATTGCTATTGTTGGTAGATTTTAGGATATAAAACTCTATAGTATTCCAGAATGGTAGAGAACCCTGACATGCCTAACTGAGAAGTTTTGGCTAATTTATTAATATATTAATGTATTAATGTATTTCTTCATGGTCTCTTATATTATAAATAAAATAAATGGAAAGAAAATATTCAGAGCAACAGCTCAGTGTTCCAACACATTACCAAGGCTGCTAGGTTTTTAAGTAGTGGGTGAACAACAAATCCCCTTCCAAAATGGGTTATATAGATTAAAACATAGTGAATGAGTGGGTAAACTGTTGTTAATCCATGATCAAATAGAATTGTCTTTTAATCCTTTTTGATTTTCATAAATTGCTAAAGCATTCCTGTAGGTATTGTAATTACAGCTATTTTATACATCAAAAACAAAATCACATTTTGATTATGAATTGGCTTAAAAAGATTCAGATCTAAAAAATTTAAAATATATCAATACTTGAAAAAAGAATTATGGTCTCATCAGATTATGAAAATAAGATAATCTATTGGAACAAACTGCATTATATCACACTGCAGGGATTTCTTAATGATTTTTAATGATTTAGACCTGTGTATTTTTAGATTAGGTTATCTAATTTGACATGATTTGAAGGATCCCTGAATTGACTTAAACCAGGAATTGGTTTAAAGAATTGGAAATACGGTCTTCACCACAGGTTATGGCAATCTCATGATGAATAGCCTTGTTATTGATTAACATGAGGTTTTATTAATATTAGGAAAATAAAAAAGGGATAATTGGATTCACTTTAAATAGGAAATTGCTGAGAGAGGGGAGGTATGTACATTATAATTGCTCTAATTCTAAAGAAATCTAAATTCTCCTGAATGCTTAGTGAAATGAAAGGTGGCTTCAATTTAATGTGAAAAAAAAAATCCTATTATAACTATGTCTATGAAAGCCTAATAGGCATATGGAAATAGCTTATGACTCAACTGAACTTTTATATATAATGCATTTATTGTGCTTCTATAAAATGCCAAGATCAAAAGCAGTTGTGATATTGGCTAATCCATGAACTATTACAGTTATAGGAGGAGAATTCTATCATTTACCATGTTACTTGGGACTCCTTTGTTATGTTTAATGTAATTAGGCATTATCTTTTTAGATTATAATTTATTCAGACTTCCTGATAGAATTAATTTTGATGTTCTAATAAGATTTCCTCAACCTACATTTTTTTTTTT
>NW_006494610.1:5288789-5319819 GCF_000325575.1 Pteropus alecto
TTTCTCCACCCTACATTTTTTTTTTTACCCCAAGAATTGTCCTGTGCTATTTTAGCTGATGCTAGTTAACTTTTAAAGAACAATAGACTTTCTTTGTTTAACTTATTTCATAAAGCTTAAGTGCTTTAGCCGCTTCCTTTAAAGGGCTACTAAGAAATCCTAGGACAATTTTATGGACGATTATGCTGTGAAACTAAGTCCCTCTAAATTAGAGTGAGTTAGGTTTCCAAAATCTAGTTGAAGGGGTATTGAAACATAACATTTTTGAAATGAAATGTTAAATTAGTAAATATATGGGCTATCAATGCTCTAAGAGTATGATTCTAAGAAATTATTTTTTAAATAATTATGAAAAAATTAAAATAAAAAATTTTTAATAACTGACTTACTAGAGTTAAAGACAGAACTATGATTATATTTACTATTCTCTAAGAAGCCATGACACCAAATTATTTTTAAAATAATTTTTAAAAATCACTTAAGTCAAGACACCTATAAATAAATAAATAGCACTACATGATATCTCTGAAAACATGTTACCACATAAAAATTTTTATTCTAAATTTCCCCCAGAACCTCAAGGGCTATCCACTGAGGCAACAGCACAGGCTATGTTACGATCTGTGGTGATAAGCAGCCTGGGTCTGTTTTCCTCTCCTTGGAACTGAGATCACATTCAAACCTCCAGACTCTCAGTCCCAGAAGGCTTGATTTATGCTGACGCTTCACTCCATGAGATCAGGTAAAATAAAAAAGAATTAAAAATACAAGGATGTTCTTCAAATGGAAGAGTTGTAAAATTTATGTTTATTATATCAATATTTTAACTGATGTTATGTTGAGAAATAAAGTTATAATATAAAGCATGTATATAATAAATATATTATTATGTGATAGGCTTAGTTCAATTAATCCTCTTTTGCTCTGAGACCTGGCATATTGCTGAAATTCACTGTCTTAAATTATGTTAAACCAATATTCTAGGGTCCATGATATTCTCTCAATGTTCTCTCCCCACTTCCCCTCCCGGCCAGTTAGAATAGCCTCTCATACAGAAGCCTCTTTCCCAAGCTTCTCTTCTTGCCTCTCCAATCCTTCCCATGGCAACTGGAGGGACCTTTAAAGGAAATCAGATAATTTATCTCTACATTTATCTCTCTGGATTAAAATCTTTGAAAGTCTTCCCACCATTCTTAGATTAGGATTGCCAGATAAAATATAGGGTACATGTTATATGTTTGGTGTAAGGATTGTCTTATTGGGATACTTGTTTTAGATGAGACATTTTATAATAAAAGTTATTTGTTATTTATCTGAAATTCCAATTTGCATATTTATTTGTAATAAATTTGTACGTTTATTTGCTAAATTTGCTAAAGCAAATTCTTTTTAGTGACCTACAAAACTTACTCACACTGAGAACTGCCTGTTTTGGTTGCCATCATTATCTTATACCAGACTCCACCATACTCTTCTCTATCTCATTGTTCTGTCAATTGCAGGGTGGCCCATTAATTAGGAGATTGTGAAATCAACTTAGAGGCCTCTACTTCCATTAAGAATAAAAGAGAGAGAGAGAAAAGAATAATTGAAATGAAGATCAAAGTGTATAACATGTAGTAAGGAAAATGTTTCATAAAACTTTTGTTTAAGTTAAATATGCGTGTTTGTGTCTGGTGTCTGGGTGCATAGTAGGTGGCAATATAAACTTAACTTCATACAGTGGGTAGGAGTCAAGTATTTTGAAAGCCACTGTCTAGCCTCACTGCCATTCATTTCCTCAAATCAGCAAGCGCAACCACTTTCCTGTATCCAGGCTTTTGCAAGTTCTGTTTCCTCTGAACTAATTCTCTTCACAATACCTCATTCTTTTAAATAATTTAGCTCCTTGTGATTCTCTGTTTCTAAACTTAAATGGAACTTTCTAAGGAGTCTGGGAACAGTGACGTGGTTGGATATGGAGAGCCTGCTTGGCCCTCTTTTAATGATCTGTGGCAGACAAATGGTAACAAAATCTCTGTCTGTCTGTCTGTCTGTCTGTCTCTCTCTCTCACACACACACACACACACACACACGCACGCACGCACATACACACACACACTCATACACACACACATACACACGCCAATTTTATTTGAATTTACTACCCAAGAAAAGTTGGTAATTTTATGAGTTTGTCCCATAAATATTTACAGCAAGTTATGTCACTTTTTTCTGAGGTGTATTTCAAATATATCTCTTTGTTAAACACAGTCACAAATAGTAAAATCTAAGAATAGGAATTTGCTTCCTTATTTTGTTTGATCTAATTACATATTTATTTTAATGTATAAGTACCTGATTATTGGAAACTGAATTTCTGTGGAGTGTTCTGTTTTTAATCCAGAAGATGGATGCACATCTCTTAGGATGAAATAATATGTGGAAATTTGTTTTGAAGATCAGAGAAAAAAACTCTTCTTGATTATGCTTACGTGAATTAAATAGCATTGATTTTATTCTAAGTGATACTTATAAAAGCTTTTGCATAATGCCATTCTTTTCCATTTATATAGACTTCTAAAAAATGAGCATGCTTGTCTTCCAGCTACTAACAACAGATGTGCTTAGCATAAAATATCAAAAGTAGAATTTGCAGACTGTAGCTAAGATTTAGTAAAATTGGAATGGAAAATTTGCCTTCAAGGGAGCTGTCTGCTATTTTCTTCTACAAACCTGTTTCATACTTTCCTTAGAAGAGAGAGGGATGTGCTCTCAGTCATGCTTATGTACTAGCACTGCCTGTGCTTACCAACTTTTAAAAAAACTTTCTGATACAGATAGCTACTGTACTGGTTTATTTTAATATTTACAAGCACTTTTCTAAAATATTACATTTTCTAGCACATTAATTTTTCTTTTCAAGTTCCTAAGAGTAATCTTGGAATTTATCCCAAAGTTTTGATATATTTATGTTAATAATTTTGAGAATATACTAGCTATTAATAGTAACTTACATTTCTATGGCATTTTACAGTATCTGAAACATAAATTTATTCTTTTAAATTCTTAATTCTAAATTTCTTCTCAAAATTTTGTAAATTTTAACAAACAATATATATTTTTTTAATTTCACCAAGATGGGATCTTTTCCATTAATTTTTTTAGTTAGCTTTTTCAATTATGATATAAACTAGTAAGCTATTTATTAAATCTATTAATCATCAGAATGTACTATGTAAGTATTTTACAAGCAGATAAAAATAATATCTTTTATGGTAAAATTATAAGCCTTTATGTAAAACAAACTTTAATTACTTTTCCAAATTTATCATACTATACATTTTAAAAAGACTTTGCAGGTGTGAAAGAAATTGACCATTTTTTTGTGGAATTGATTAATTTTGTATGACAAACCAACTTGCGTGATGACAAACCAAAAGTGTATTTTACATTAATGCACACATAAAATTGATTATTTGATTTGCTACTGCAGATTACATTTTCAAAATTAATTTCACTATTTGAAAAATTGTTTCTGACTTGTGGTTGCCCAAAAGTCTTGATCGCAGAAGAAAAACCTCATTCCTGAACACAGTGCACAAAGTAGCTGTTATTTTTTGTTTTGTTTTTGCTTTTCAGAAATTGTCATTTGGAGCAGTTTAATGTCAAGTCTTGATGCTTTGCTAAATTAGTTGTTCTCTTCTCCCATGCTAGCATGAATGGTTATTGATGTTTCATAACATTTGAGCATCTTGTTCACTCTTTCAGTAGAATGGACACACTACTGAAATCAAAGTAGTGACTGAAAGTTCAAGAGACCAAATAATTTTTGGTGATCCTGAATTGACTTTTTAATATAAAAATTTCAAGAAAAGGAAAGTAGTACGTATTGCTGAAGAAATCAACGTCGAACCCATAAAATATATTATGTTTTAATATCAAGATTTCATCTATAAATAATTTAGCATTATAATTTTTATATTGTCTTCAGTACCTGCTCTGTGCTTATGTGTCATACACTTTGAGAGTTTTCCAGATGTAATTTTCATCATTTTAGCTTTCTCTTACCTGTTTCTTAATGTGCTACATAAGTAATAAAATTCAGTAGTAAGTAGCTGTAGTGATAAGTTGCCATTCAGGGCTTTCCTGGAATGTATTGAATTGCGTCTTTCAGCATATCTGGTTTTACTATCTATCACACATGCTGGAATTTTAATTCTAATATTTTTCTTATGCACACAATAGAACAAATTGGAATTGTTTTTAAGATGTCAGGGAGCATAGGCTAACAGCAATTGTAGATGAATTGTCATTTCATGTGTATGGTTAAATGGAACTGCCAGGTAGCTAGTCAGACATGAACGACCGGGGAACAAAGAAATAGAGGCCCAGCCTAGAGACCACCCAAAGAACATCCTACTGGTAGTTAGAGAATCCCTCCTGCATCCCCAGAGACAAAGGACAAGAGGACCATAATCTATAGCTGGTTTAATCTGGCCACAGATATGTGCTCAGAAGGTACTACCCTAAGCTGCCCATGACCTCAGCCTCATTATATCATCATTATAATACCATGACTATGCCTGGAAGTTTATGAATATAATTATAACACACTGAATTCTAGATAAGTATATGAACACTAGGCAGAGTTATACAGAAACCAAGTCACTCAAAATGACCTCCTGTGCCAATCACCGAGGAATACCTTTGTATCTACCCATCTCAGCTCTAATATAATACAGACCTTCCAATTTTTGGTTATAGCTCTCTTTGCTAAAATCTCATTCCTCCCTTGGAGTGTGCTCTGTCTTTCTAAAATATACTTTTAATAAATCTTTTCTAAATCTCATTGACCTGTGATTCTTCGCTGAGTCAGTGGAGAAGAACCAAAAGGAAAAGTGCTAATTACACTTCTGCATTGTTATCCCCCACAATGCCGCTGGGGCAACACTGAAGTTCAAATCACCCCACCCAAACAGTCACAGAACAACCTTAAATGTATGGAATTTAGCTTGGCTCTACTAGCTCTGCAAAGAACATTGTCTTTTCATATATCTTTTTGATATAACCATGATGGCCATGAGAATGTGTCTCTCAGATCTCTAGCTGCTTGAGACGCTTAAAGGAACATATGTCTCCAAGGGCCTAGAAGTTGTCCTCTAAAATCCACATTGCTGCTTGTGCAGATGGGCTTCCCTCAGGCTGTTCTCTGCCAATGATCAATTATGGCCAGGTCACCAAGGCAGGCACGTTCCTGGAATATGCAGAACTCCTTTGCGGAGTGATTTGGGTTTAGGAACTGATCTTGTCTAACTTTTCTTCGAACTCCATGGCAGTCTGAGATGCCTCCACTAACTAACTAGCTAACTAACAAGTAGCTAACTAACTTTTCTCTCTTCCTTCTTCCGTTCTCTTTCTCTAGCAGGGAGACTTGTATCATGGACTAATGACTGCAAATCTCCTCTACCTTCCTCCCCATTTTCTCTCACAGATTTTTTCCTATGACATTTCTTTCTCATTTAATCTTGTTTTGGTATCTGCTTCTCAGAGTCCCTGGACTAACACAATAACCAATTATTACATTGTAAACTCTTAAAAAATTTTTTCCACAAATATATAAAGCTATTATTTTGTCATTATAATAAAGTACATGTTTGCTATAAAATATCCAAGGAAATCAGGAATAATTTTATAAATTCAAATAATTTGGTGAATAGACAGGCTATAAATTATTAACTAAAATAAGGGCTTTCTGTATCTCCATACCTAAAGAGATAGAAACTATAATGCATACCTCTATAGTACATAAATTCACAAAGGAATAAATGAGTTAATGCTTTAAAAGATCTTCGCAAAGTGACTGGGATTAACATGTAATCTGTAAGAGGGAGATTACAATATAAAATATAATTTACTTCATATTGAGGGTTTCTGTGTAATCATATTTCTAATTTCAGAATTTTGTGTGTGTGTATGTGTGTGTGTGTGTGTGTGTGTGTGTGTATAAATATATATATATTTTTCAATCTAGGAATCTGTACTATCATTAGACTATAAATCCCTCAGTAGACTTGATCCCCTTGAGGACAGAAACCATGATTATTTTACTTCATATTTCAAGTATCAATGAAGACCAAATTTATAGTAAGTGCATAATGACTTTTATCACAGCTTCTTGCTCAAATTATTGTCCCAGGGATAGCATTATTAGTACCACCTGTACCTTATTAGAACTTCAGGATCTAAGATGCCCTACAGATTCACTGATTACAAATGTGCACTTTATTAAGATCTCTAGGTGAGTCACATGAACATTAAAGTGTGAGATGCAGTGATTCAGAAAAGTTATTTATTGAGTGTTCATCCTTTTTATCTCTTCCTTCCTAAAATGACTCTAGTTGAAAGTTAGTCTCCTCTACTTCACAGCCATTTGATTCAGGGAAAGCTAGTAGCATCTTCAGTATCAGGGGAGAAGCCACAATGATCTAAGCTAGTGATGACCATATTTTCTTTGCAAATGATTTGGTTATCTATAGGCCAATGATTAAGGAAGGAAAATCTGCAGGAGGGAGCACTTCTGGGCAAAGTGATATGTATTTCAAAAGAAAAAAAAATTTTTTTCTTACTTCTGGATGTTGTGTCTTTTTTGGACTTCTAGCACTAAGTGTCTTTTTCTATTTGCCCGATAAGAAGGCCAACAGGAGGAAGGTGAAACCATGAGACGAAGAGAGAAGTAGAACCAGAGTCCTGACCTATTTTTAGAAACAGTTTTCATTATTGGAAACCAAAACTTTATTGACCTCTTTTCAGTCCAATTACTTTGCCACTTCTTTGTGTATTCGATATGGGTGGTGTGGACCCCGAGAAGACAGATTCATTTGATATGAACCCTGAGCAAAAAATTACCTGCTGAGATGGACTCCTCATAGTCAACCAAGGACCCAAATTTTATAAATAATAAGAGCCTAGCGGCCATTTACTGACAGGAGTTTCTCATGTAATCTGTATCCCAGGAAGAATCTCAGACTGAACTCTCTCGACTTTCTGCACTATGCCTTGCTTGTTTACACTGTCTGATGTCAATTACCTCAGGGAATTTCTGGTTTCATCTTTCTGCCAATGAGCTGAGATCTTCTCTGTCCAATTACAAATACACAATTTGGATAACTCATTCACATAAAACGAACCTAATTGAGAACCTGGGCAGAAACTTTTGCTGTAAAAGGCAGCCCCCTGCCCCATGTCATGGTGGAATGCAATTTACATTGCTACCTGAATCTGTGTCTCCGGGCTGCAGCTCCTCCTTGCTCAAATAAAAGATTTTTATTTTTGATTACAGTCTAAATTTAATTTTGATTTACAGTTGTCAATTCTTCTTTCTTGAAACTCTATCTTACATGGCCTGTGAGACTCCAGTTTCTCCTTTTTAGCTCCGACTCATCTGAATACTTCTTAAATCAATCTTTTTCATTGCCTTTTTCTTTTTTTTTGCATTTAGGGTATTATCTGTGGACAGTTTGTGTTACCATGCCAGACATTCATTCTGAGCAATCCCTTCTATACTGCTATGGCTGACCATCTTATACATGCAGGTGACTTCAAAAATCTATATCTTTTAACCTCAGCTTTACTTTTGAATTCCACGGTAAGCTAATAGTTGTATAGTGCTTCCATTATGGACCAAACATTCGACTAAGTGTTCTAAGAACATGAAATCACTAAATTCCCCTACTAATCCTTTTAGGTAGGTGTAATTATTATCACCTTTTTATAGATGATGAATCTGAGGCACAGAAGGTGTGATAGTTAATTTTATGTGTTAACCACATGGTGCTCAGATTAAACATTATTTCTGGATATGTCTGTGAGGGTGGTTTTACAGATGAGATTTGTGTTTGTGGACTCAGTAAAGTAAATTGCACTCCCCAATGCGGGTGGGCATCAAACAGACTGCCCTTTCCAACATCATTGGGCATTATCCAATCCATTGAGGAGCCTGAATAGAGCAAAGATTTTGTTCTATGCCCTGCTTAATTGAGCTGGGGCACTGGTCTTTTTTGCCCTTGGGCTAGGATTAAAACCATTGGCTCTTCTAAATTCATAATATCATTTCCATGTCTTAGGCCAGTTAGGCTTGACCTGTCTTCTACTTCAAAATGTGCCTTTAATAAATAATACTTCCCACATTGTCACCGAGTGGAAATTTATTTCTTCATTGGTGATAAGGACCAAGACCTGTGTGTTACCAGAACTCCGATCGTCACAACGGTAATGTTATTTCCTTTCACTAGGTAGCTAGAGTTGTTTTGTAATTTGTTCTATCATCGAAGTTGGTATACATGTTTTATATTGTTATCGTTGGAGCAATCTGAACTCTGGTGCTGTCTTGGTAACACTGGAGATTCTCTGTACTTTTTGCTGTTGTAGAGACAATTCTAGCATAGTGAGAGTTATGAAAGGTAACATTTATTAAAGGCATGCCTAAACTGGCTAACCACATGGAAACGAAAGTGTGTTCCCCGCGGTGAGGAGCATGTTATAACAAGGAAAGAGGCTGTAACTCTGTGGAAGGGGGAGGTCGGTATTATATTAGGGCCAAGATTGGCGGTTACAAAGGTGTTCCTAAGTGATTGGCACGAGAGGTCATTTTGACTGACATTTGGCTGCTATATAGTACTTTGCTGGTGTGTGTGCTTACCTAGAATTCAGTCTGTTATAATTAGATTCATGAACTTCTGAGCATAGGAATGATATTATAATGAGGGTATAATGAGGTTGTGGGCAAGTTAGGGTAGTATCTTCTGTGCAAGTGTCTGTGGCTGGATTAAACTAGTTATAGGTTATAGGACTCCCGTCCTTTGTCTCTCAGGATGCAGGAGAGATTCTTTAACAGATGGGGTGTTCTTTGGGCGATCTCTGGCCTGTCTCTGGGCTGGGCTTCCATTCCTTTGCTCCCCTGTCACTCATATCTGACAATTTAACAATATTGTGATTTGTAAGGTATATATATTTGGTCATTCAGAGGAACAAAATATGTTTCTCATATACATTAGATCTTCATCCATGTTTCCCCAAACCTTTGAAAATTCCTGAGTTATAAGAGAAATGGGAGCATCTTTGTTATATTCTTTGGACTCTGGTCCTCAGTTTCTGAAATAGCTTCAGAGTCATAAAGATGAAATGGGTATCTTGTTATTCATAAGAAGCCCCTTTCTATACAACTGGATTTATATTAATGAGGTGACTTTTGGAAAACACTTAAGGATGGGGGCTTCTTGCCAGAGAAACCAACCATGAATAGAGAGTCAGAACTTTAAATCTCATCCCATTTTCTGAGGAGGGCAAGAAGTGCTAGAAGTTGAGTTTATCATCAATGGTCAATAAGTTATTCATCTTGCTTATCTAATAAAACCTCCATAACAACCCATAAAGATGGCATTTGAAGATCTTTCAGGCTGATGGACACATGGTGATTCATGGAGAATGGCATGCCTGGAGAGGGCTTGGGAGCTCATTGCTTGCTCTATGCATATTGTCCACCTGGCTAATCCTTAGTTATATGTTTTTCATAATAAACCAGTGAGCTAGTAAGTAAAATGTTTCTCTGAGTTCTGTGAACAACTAGAAAATTACTCAAACCTGAGGAGAGGTTCACGGGAACCTCAGATTTATAGCCAGTGGGTGTTATCTGAAGTGGTTAGGGCAGTCTTGTAGGGCTGGAACCTTAAACTGTGGAATCTGATGTTACATCCAGGTAGATAGTGTCAAAATGAGTTGAATTCTTGGACACCCAGCTGATGTCAGAGCATTGCTTGGTGGTATGGAGAAACCCTCCTTCCCCACACATTTTTCAATAATGTGTTCAATAATGTTTTCAATAATAGGACACATTTATATTTTTATAACGGTATGTGTTAATTCTGTATTGAATTGTGTAATCCTCACTCTTTTATCCTGTACAATTTTCAATGTAGCCTATTTTTAGCATGAAAGAAATAGTTAATTATTGTTTCAATTGAATTTAAATTAATCAATTGATTCTCTTAAGGCAAACCTATTTTTCTGTGCCTTGTTCTACACATGTATATTTCTACCTCTGTTATTAGTTTGCGATCTGATTTATCAGTATCCAGCAGGTAAAGATACTACATATAGAGTAAATATATAAATATATGACTTACATCACTCCAAATATATAAGGTGTTAATTTTAATTATGAAATTATTTTTTCTCATTATGTATTTAATTATTAGATTAGTTGGAAGTGGAGTAGGAAACATGAATCCAGAGATACAAGCTTAAATACATTAAAGGCTTATTTAAACATTTCTTTTGATATCTCTTGAATGAAGGATTTTAAGTTACTAGCAAAGATGAGAAATAGTCATTACCCTGTGTATTAGGACTAAAGTCAAGATACTAAAGAAATTCAGTCTTTCTTTAACAAGGTTGACCTTTTACATGAAAAGATTCCTGCTTTTGATTAAAAACTAATTCAAAGGTTATTCAGAGACAATTATGTAAAACCTAAAGATTTCTCAAGCATATGTCTTCCTGAGATATAGGTGCTTGAAGCAAAATCTTGAAATAAAAATAATGTAAGAATTTTCAAAAGATACTTTAGAATCACAATAGAGTTCTACTAAGAAGGAATTAGAAAATGTGTCAATTTCTTTACATCTATACAGACTTAAAAAATTTCTTCTTTATCTATAAAATTAGATGTTTAAATAAGGAAAAGAAGATGCTTACTTTCTAGTAAGAGAAAAGAGATATGTTACAGAATGTTTTGAGTCTATAATATAGTGTATAGTGCAATGAGTCCTAGGAAATTTATCAAAATTTTGCCAAATTAGAAGACATACTTTTTTGGAAGTTTACAATTATTAATAGTACAATAGCATAGGATTTGTAGATTAGATTTGTTGTAAAAAAGAGATTTCTATTTTGTCGAAGAGAGACATTGCTTGCAAAAGGATATTTATAATGTTTTTTTCATCATGATGAAGGATATGATGACCTGATCTTTGGCATTTTAAGGACAAATTCTTGGTGCAGTTCAATAGTATTAAGTTCATCAAACTTGACAAAGCTGACTCATGTTGATTAAAATCAGAAGTGACATATATAAGCTACAATGCCAATTTATTTTCTTACGATACAAACAGCTGTCATAGCACATTTCCTTTAGGAAAGCTACATGAAGAGACCATTATCAGAAGACTCCTGATTGACAATTGGATCAGAACCGGTGTCTGAGAGGGAAGAATAGAGCAGTCGAGTAGTTATATAATTTAAATAGTTAATGCCCAAAGGCTGAAATTGATAGATGTATTTACCTTAAGAGAATCATTTTCTCAATATATTCACTTTCTCATTCCATAAGAAGGATTAAGGTTTGGTTTGGGGCAATCTCTTCCTTGCATAATGATAGATCGGGCTGCTGCCAAAGCTCCTCTTTTTCCTCTGTACACATTTCTGACAAAATTTCTTCCAGTTTGCACATTTTTTTCATTAGCGATTTAATTGTTTAATCCATTTACTGTCAGATTCTTTTTATTTGCAACTGATCCTATCTTTACATAATGATATCTGCCCTTATACATAATGTGTTGAATTTAGAGTTTAACTCCCCAATGTAATCTTGTTTCTCTTATTTTCTACTTCTCAGTGAGACTTTTGTTGCCCTTCCATGCACTGACTAAAATAGACAATGAAAGCAGAAAACTAGATTTACAGAACTACACACATTACTTTCCTCGAATTAAAATCATTTTGCACATTTATATTATAAGCTGTATTTTTACTAGCACCATATTGTAGAACAATAATGATTAATTAAATAACATTTCAAAAATTTTTGCAATATCAATTTCAAATGACGATATTTATTTGGAGATGTGGAAAATCTTTAGATTATTTGAGGTATGCATAACATATCAACTGCTGCTGCATGTGTAACAAAATTACCTAGTGACATCTATAAGGTGATTCTATATTTGGTAATTAAGGCATTGATTAAATATAACTTTCACATTTAGTCAAATATTAAACAAACAATTTTAAGCCAAAGACTTTACCCGAATTCAAAACTAAATTTTATTGGTTTATCTTGTATTTAAATGAGTTGAAAGCTAGTTCAATCAATTTGGAGTACATCTCAAGATTGATCTTTATAACCTAGATATTCCTAAATAGAAATGCTGGATGAATATATTCATAGTAGAATAAAAATCCTGCCTGAAAGACTGTATATGAGACTGACATTAAATATTGTGGGTGTATCCCTTTTTTTGTATTACATTATTGCTTTTTTAAAAAGCAAGTGTTTTATTTTTTATATATATATTATATATATAATTTGTGTTTTCGATCTTCTATAATCCCAATTCTAATTGAAACACAAAATTAATTTTCCTAAAATCAACAAAATACTATTCAAAATTCAATTAAAATGACTGTTGTGAGGTAATTAAAATGCAAACAAATAATATATTTAACTTTTACTAATCTTGATCAAGTAACATATAGATCTTAAATTTATTTATTTAAATAATTTTATTTATTTTTATTGAGTATATTTGACATATAACATTATTTAAATTTAAGGTGTACAAGATGTTAATTTGATGCATTTGTACATCATAATATGATTGCTGTTGTAGCAATATTTCACACCTTTATGACATTACATAGTTATTCTTTTAGTGACAGGAAAAATTAAGTTTTAGTCTCTTAGTAAGTTTGATGATTGTAGTATGATACTGTTGTCTATATTTGAGGTTGATTTTAATGATAAAGCAAGAAATTTAATTTTTATCATATTGGTTTTGTGATAAGGTCACTAATGTTCACTCTCATAGGGAGAAACCTGGGCATTAAAACTCAAAGATATTTATGACAGTTATTAGAATTAAATTAATGCTGAGATAGTATTATTTCATGAATTGAAGAATATAAAAAGTTTTGAATTTCAGAGTCTATTCTTAGATTCATAAGTATGTGTTTGTGTGTGTGTGTGTGTGTGTGTGTGTGTGTGTGTGTGTGTGTAATTATTATGCAGTTAAAGCAGTGTGGCAGTAAAGAACATAAAAAAGTGTTTACTGGCAAGCATGTTGAAAACGGCTAAACCCTATGAATTTGGCCCCATAGAAAATTGAAGAGTGGATTTAGACCATTCTAAAACATGTTTCTCATATGTCTGGTTTCAAGATGTTTCTTGGTTATCTTTCTTTTGTTTCCTATAAACAGCTGCTTTTATTCCTAAAGCTGCTATAAAACATTGGGGAAAGTTCTAGTTTTATTTCTTGTACATGTAGCCTTACTTACTTGTGTGCCCAGATTTTGTCTTATAAACTAATTCAGCTGGTGCGTATTTGACACCAAATTTTGTTTGTACTCTCCAGTCAAATTGTGTGTGTGTATTTGTGATATATATATGTGTGTATACATATGTATATACATATTGTGATATACATATATATCACAAATATACACACAAATGTATACACACATATATATATGTCACAAATATATCACATACGTATATATCACAAATATATCATAAATGTATACACACACGTATATATCACAAATATATGTATATATACATATATTTATACATATAAGTATATGCATATATATATGCATATATATGTGTATATATGTGTATATACATATATATACATATGCATATAGCGAGAGAGAGAAAAAGAGATTCTGTTTTTAGGCTGTATTTTAGTTTTTTTACATGTATATATAATTAACTTTGGTTATTTTACTACGCAAGGCATATTTGAATTTCTGCTAACTTAAAAGTTAAGTTAAAATTAATAGGATAAATAGTTCATTAGTTTTATCTCAATTGTTTTTCCTTTTCTGACAAATAAAATTTTATAAAAATATTTAAATTTTTAAAAATAAGTTTGTTACAAAATTTATTTTATTCTCTAGAAATGAGAAGACAATGTTTTTGATAAAATTATGCTTGGTTGCCATGTGAACAATATCATGATTTGGGACATCTGATATTGTCAAAGCAAAACACAACCTAAACATCTAAACTACGTTTTTTTCAGAGTATCTCAATGGAAATAACTTCAATTAAGTGCAGTTGGAATTTGCATTTTTGCTATAATTATTATTATTCTAGTACTTTTTACTAACTGGTATAAAATTAAATTAATGGACAATAATTGCTAGGTTCAAAAAGAGATTTCTATGTCTCAGTAGCTTTTGTTTATTAAATCTACTGCCTAGAAAGAACTATTTAGATAATTTACCACAGGTGTTTGGACTTCCAGACACAATTTCTACACTTAGGAAGTCAGATGTCTAGAAAGCGATTTACTAAGCTATTTAGGAAGTTAAAGGAGAGACCAATGTTATGATATGTAATTTGCCTGTAAACTTTTTCCTAAGGAAATGCGAGGAAAGTTCTAAAATTGATAATAAAGTAAATTTATTTTCTTTGTGTTTTATACATTTATTAGCAGTGTTTTATGTAAATTCAAAATAAATATATTTTACAAATAGCATATGATTTTGATTAATACGTTCCACAAACATTTATTGAACATCTACTATATAACAGCCACTATCTAAACACTAAAGAGAAACTTGAGAGGGGAGGTAGATAAAAAACAAGTAAATATAAAATATGTCAAGTAATGATAAGTACTCTGAAAGAAAATAGAGCCGAGTAAGATGGTAAGAGTGATTGGTGATTGATGAGAGAGGGGAAGGTGCTATAATAGACAGAATTACGAGGGCAGCCCTGGCATTTGAGGCAGGACACAAAGGAATTAGAGATGTAGTCTCTATCCTGGATAATTAAACTATGGGTCTCAGATAGAGGCTATTGTAAGAGTAAGACTGAACAGACCACTTACAATTGAGCTTTTTACAAAAAAGTCTACCTTTGTGTGTGGCCATGACTATATTACTCTACTAAATTTTATTGAGGATCTCAGACTACAATGCAATCTAAAATTCAATAGCTAGAATATTTTTTTTTAAAAATTGACTTTTAGTGCTAAAGTTCAAGGGACTGTAGAGTCTAGCCTCATTGTCCTCTCACTTACCTAATATGTCAATTCTAAGTGAAATATTTGAAGAGAATGTCAGCTTCAATGGAGGGTGGTGGTGGTAGTTGCCATATGAAGACATAAGATAAAGATGATAAAACAGCCCAGGGCATGGCTGTAAGTAAACACTCCATAGTTATATAATGTTACTCTTCCTCCTCTAGTACAGTGATGATCATTAAATTGGTGCTTTATTTGAATAATATAGATGAGTGAGAAAATATAACTATCATAGAGTGAACAGATGACTAGCTGCTAACAATCAAACATGGTTCTAAGTCTTATAAAACTATCAAAGAAGACATTTCCCTTCTATGTCTCAAATTGTAGAATTTTCTGATGCACTATAGCCACTACCCTATGTGAACTCAATAGGTGCATATAGTCCATTAGAACATGCCAAAGCAAACTCTCTCTGATCTCTTGTCCTCTAAAGGTACAGAAATTTAGCCAGTCAGGGTTCCATGGGGTGAATTGTCGGGGGTGGATGGAATAAGGCAGTTGTTGAGTTTCAAATGTGTTCCACTGGAATCTCACTTTTTGTAATTAAAAAACCCCACAAAATTCCAAATTGGTCCTTCCAGCTATTGGTCTAAAGTCATGCCATTCCCTCACCTACATCTTTCTTTTCTCTCCCAGTAATTTCTCATGTTTCAAGACTTGAGAATGGAATTAACTTCAACAAGTCTTCCTTTATTTCCTTTATCTTTATCCTTAACTAGTTTGGATGTGTGCTGAATCTTTACCTTTTAATACTATGTAATATATATATGTATGTATGTATGTATGTATGTATATGTATGTATATATGTGTATACATATATACATACATATACATATTGTTTGATAAAATTTAATCCTAAGTATTAGATTTGTCTGCTTTCATAGTGTAATACAGTTTGATTTCATGCTGTCTTGACTTAATTTTGAGGCCCTGACTAGAGGCCAGTTTTTCTTCTTGAGCAGCTAATTAAGTTCAATCCATAAGGAGCCTACAATACCTAACTCCACCCTGCTTGCTACATGTAAACTGCCCCCTACAGCTCTGGGTGGCTGTCATTCTATTCCTGGTGCAACTCCCTTTGTGACTGTACACTCCAGCCCTCTATCTTTGAGAGCTATAAGTAACAAAGATTCTGCCTTTTATTTATTTGTATGTCATTATGTTGTATCCTGTCATGAAAACAATCTTCAAATTTTATAAAACAGGAGACTACTCTGTGGTCCTTATCAAAAGCAGGCTTCTGGGCAAACTAGTTTACATCTCCCAGCCAGTTGGAGTCTAGAAAACTTCCTTCTCATTCTCACATTTTATTAATTATTCCCACAAACAGAACTCACTTGTGATTCCCTTAAGATTGAATCACTTGAAAATGTCAATATTAAATATTATTTGACCTACAAAAATGGCAATTATATCAACCTGATTATATATACTTTCTTATATAACATAGCATGTGGAACATCTAGAGGTTGTAGACCTCTATTCCTCATCTTTTCATGCTTCTATACATTATCCTGCCACTCTTTAATCAAATAAGAGTTGGTGAACTGGTTGATAATAGGATGACTCTTCTCTGATGTGCAATCTTGCTGTGTCTCAACACTACCAACTGTGCACTGTCATCTCTCTGCTGTAAGCAAGAAAATCTGGGTATGCATTCACTAGGTGGACCTGTTAACAAGGCTTCTGCCCACTTTGCCTTTTCCTCCAAGCCACTGCTGGGAAGGATAATTTAGGACAGAATCTTCTCTACTCACACATGCCTGTTATTGGTTTTCACCTACAGACTTGTAGTCAATTCATGATAAAATGACCACCACCACCACAAAAACACAGGTTAACTAAGGTTCTGTGAATTAAATGAAAAACAGTAACACTTAGGAAAGAAGCTATAGGGCAGAGGTCATATATTCTCTTTGAATCTCCAAAAACACATATTTAAGAAAGATCAACATTAATAGCAGCATAGAGTTAAGAACATCTTGAGTTTTGGGAAAGATTAGCAAAATAAATTTTATCTCCCTGTATGAAATTTGAGCTGGTAATGGTTGGAGGGGGAAGGAGGACAGTGTAGGAGTTCATGCTTAAGCTGTAAAACAAAACAAATTCACAAGTAATTCATTTGTTTTCAGAGAACAGTGCATTGCAGATGACTGGATGCTGGTTTTCATATTAGTGAAGAAGTACCTAGATTCCAATTTTCTCTGCATTCTTATGAATTAATTCCCTTGGGGAGTTTGGATTATTTTCAGGGCAAGATTCAGGAAGTTTGGAGAGCTGGATAAAATTTTTTTGTCGTGGCTCTAAAACTTTTCCTCAAATCTCTAAGAAAGTCTTATTTAAAGAATAAGGAAACATAATGGAATAAAGGAACAGATTTCCTTCAAAGACAAAGAAAGATCCTCCAAAGGCTTAAGAAAATATAACATAAGAATGACTGGGAGTAGAAGAAAAAAGAGGAAGAAAAGCTGTTTAATATGAATAGAAACCACACACACACACACACACACACACACACACACACACACACACACACACAGTTTTATATTCCAGAGGGAAGTGCCATATAATCATGCTGTTTTTTTCCCTCAACAAAACAATTTCATTGGATATCTATCCAGGAAGTAATTTTATCACTGAAAGTTGTGCTCCCATTCTCTTTTATTGGTCATAATGCCTAGAAGGAGGAGTTCTCACTGATATCTTCCTTAGGTAACCACCTGGTAATTCCTTTCTTCAAAAACAAACTATTCTTACCAAAACTCCTTTCTGATATCCTGGCAAATTAGAGGACTGACTTTGAAAAATCCCTTACACCAGCTGAGATCCTATATAAGAGATAAGCTCTGAAGGTATATTCCATATGCGATTGGTCAAATGAGAGGTAAATGAAAAAGTTTTGTGTGATTTCAAGTGCTCAAATATGAGCATCGTATATGACTGAAAGATAAAGGAGAATTACATCTAGAAAACTGTTTTGTTATGTCCTCTGTAATGAATAATGAGGGTGAAAGTCAGATTGTAAGAGATTAAGAAGTATTAAGCATAACTATGAGATATTAGATATTAACTGGGAATTAGAGTATTTCTGGATTTTATTTAAATATTTGCATATCTATGTGTGTATTTATGCATGCAAGCACATGCATTTTGTTATTCATAACATAAAGAAAAACATTTATCAATGAGATGACATAAGAAGAGGATGCACAAATGCTACATTGTGAAAAGGTTAAATTAAGAACAAAATGAAATCAACTGTGGACATGGGTTGAAAGCTCACTCTAGAAAATGAGGTAGAAAACTTATAGTTCAGAGAGACTTCTAATAAAAGGAGAAAGGACCCTCGAAGACCCATATTGATTATTTGTGAGTTAAATGATTGCCCTTGCGATTTAATTTTTTTTTCCAGGTATGGTATTCCCAAGATTCTCAGCCTACAGTATGACTTGCCCCTGAGTTTCCTATCTTTCACTGTACTTTGTAGAGCTGAAGTGCTAAAAACATCACAATTTTGTACTAACCAAATGTGGGTAGGTTATTAGATCCTGAAACCCCTGAACTTTCTGTCATACTTTGGCTCAGTTTTCAGTCTTTTAAACATAATGCATTTTTTATTTTTAAAAAAGTCTGGTTGCAGAGTTAAATGAGGTTTTAACAAATAATGCAGTCAATCATATTCTACCCTTAAAACCTCTGTGTTTCTTAATGATGTTTAAGAGAATGAAAATTCCGAGCTTGGTGTAGAACCTTGCTTTCCTCTTATGTAGGCACGCTAGATTTTTCCTCTCGAATTTATGTTTTAGCCCTCAGGTATAATTTGTGTTTCTCCAAACCCAGAATGTCTTTGCGTATGCCATTCTCACTATACCCCTCTATATCGCAATAAATGCTAACTTACCTAGGCTGCCATTCAGCCAGTGCACACACATTTGACACAATAATTACAGCTAATCATCGAAGTTCAGCTTGGTTATTTATTTCGTTCAGGAAAACCCACTTGAACTGTACTCCCATGACTTTCTTTGATTCCTGTTTTCTCAGCATTGATTAAAGTCTATTCGAATGATATATCTACTTGTCTGTTGCTTGCTAACCAGCGAGTATGCTTCTTGAGAACATTCTCTGCTTTGTTGTCTTTTTATAACAAGATCTTAAATATATCTGGCACATAATGAGTAGTCAATAAATACTTATTTCTTATGTGTGAACTCTAAGCCTTTACTTTTGAAATGGCAACCCGAAGGGAAAGAAATGTATTTCTTAGTTCTTTTTAATAGCTTATATATCAGAGGTTATATGCAAGTGAGTGATGGATGTTTTAAGTTAGGAAAATATTTAGTAGCCTTCAGAATGCAAATAAAAACTACCAGTAAATTAAGTAACACACAAGTAAAGCAGCGAGAGTTCACTCTTGGTATCAGCAAATACATTCATTTCTCAAGAAGATTTTTTTAACCTCATAGATAACATTGAACTCATTTGTGTAATAAGTAGCTAAAAACTAATCTTTAGAAAATTAGTGTTTAGTATGAAATATGTGTTTATTTTTTAAAAAACTTGTTAATTAAGACATGTTAAGATCTTTACGTGAAATGATTAGAAAATCTTCCAGCAGGAGTAGAAATATATAGAATATGTATGTATAAATGGTAAGCTTATACTGAGCCATACTCATAGAGACACTGATGTTTACAGAAACATATGTTTTGAAATAGTACTGAATAATTTGACCACTTTATTTATTTCTTTATTTAAAAGTCTTATATATCTTCTTTTTTAAAAAATTGTGGGTTCTATGTCTCAATCCAAGAGAAATTACTGGGTCCCAACACTTAGAAACTGCCTCTTGAGAGATGTACTTCTTAGGAGCATGATGATCATTTTTCAAAGAAAACAGTGTTTCAGTTTCTTAGGGCACCGCTTCATTTATTTTCTACCCTTTTATTGCAGTATAAGGTCATTTTGCAGAAAGGCAAATATCAGTCATTTTTTACAAGTTTTCTACCTACTAATTGAAAGCAGTGAACTAGTCCACTCTTTATCAAAGAAAGAAAACCACAGCTTTTAAAATAATAATTGAAAAAATTAAGTTTAGCTATGGCGACTCATAGAACATTATTATTAGTAATCATGACAATATTATGCTTTCATGATAGCGTGAAGCAACATCTGCCTTCAAAAACTATTTTGAAAACTTATATGAAAAATACCTAAACATGTTTTTAATTACATATATTATATTTGGAAAAGATTAATGTTTTTACCATTCTGGAGAATAAGATATAAAACCTTAAAATTATATAAATATCATTTATAATTATGTCAGAATCTTCAAAATAGCACATGTAGATATACAAGAAACCTACTATAAATTGTGTACTGTTTTTCACAATATGTAAAAATTTTTAATTTAATATATTTTCAAAAATTTAAACTCTAATCACAATGTAGATTTAACAGTTCTTTAATAATTAAAGAAAGAATACATTTTACCTTGTTGATTATTAAGATTCATTATTAAAACTATATCTAAATAGAAATTATTTTGGTTAGTTGAAGGAAAGTTTAGGAAAATGTAATCAATAGCCCATTGTTTGAATTGTTACTACACGTTTTAAGGAATAAACGAATTTTAGAGAAAAATTAGTTAAGACTAACTATAAAGTAACATTTTCTTTGTATTTTCTCTTAATTTCTGTCAGAAAGTTGAATGCTTCATCCAACCTATTTCTGCAGTTTACTTATATATCAATTGATTCTAATTTGGGTAAGTTCCAGTCAATTAAAATTCATTCAATGTTGAAATTCTATTCAATAATTCAAAAATCATTTCCAATTTTAAAAATTTAAACTTTTTATTATGGAAAATTTCAAAAACAGGTTAAAATAGAGAACAGTATAATGAACCCTCATTTACCCGTTATGCATCTTATCTCACAACTATCAACTCATAATCAATGTCATTTCATATATACCCTACCTACTCCTCCCTGTTCATTATATTGACTAAAATTCCAGACGTTATACCATTTTATCTGAATTTCAATAAGTATCTGAAAAGATAGACTCTTATTTTTTCTAAACAAAATCACAATACTGTTACCATACTCAAAATAAAAATATCCATATTCCTTATATATCGCCAAATATCTATCAAATTTTCCTGAATGTCTCATTATGTGTTATAATTTGTATGAGTCAGAATACAATTAGTATCCTTCATTAAAACAAGACAACAGATCTCAAATGAAGTTGCTTATGCTAAGTCCCATGTCACGAAGTTGAGACTTAATGATAGCTTCAGCTCTCTCAGAAATAAAATTTAAAACCAGTCAATCAGAAATTACCTGATCAGCACTAATTAGGTAATCTGCCTGACAGAACCTTTGTAACCCTTTACAGAAAGTAACCTTACAATAACCAACCTATTTTTTGGCCTACTATAACTTCCTCGTTCCTACTTCCATCTGCCTGTAAAAGTCTTTCATTTTACAGAGCTCTTGGGAGCTCTTTTCTATCTGTGAGATTGGAAGCTGCCCAATTGGAATTGATTTTTATACAGATAAACTCTTAAAAATTTTAATATGCCTCAGTTTATCTTTTAATAGTTCTAGTGTCAGAAAAGAAATTCTGACAGCCTCCAGGAATAAGGAGCAACCAGGAAAAGGTACCTGTGATCCCCTTGAGCTCTCTGAATTCCAGTTGCCTCTGGAAGAGATAGACAAAGCTCTCTCAGGTCCTAGATCCGCAGCTTTTGTCTTATGAACTTTCAGATTTTATCTGAGCATTCCTCTTTCCAGCTGGGCATGGTAACTGGAAGGAGTTGAGCTGGGTCTTACTTAGAGACTGGACTGGATCCAGGGATAAACTGGTTCTGACTGAGACATCGGACAGGATACGAGATCAGACTAGTTCCGACTTAGAAACAGGGCTGGGTCTGGGGTCAGACTGGGTTTGATTTAAGTGGACTGGCTTCGGTGTGAGGCCTCAGGTAAATAAAATTTTGTTTTAAGTCTGAACAAGTAGGTTAATTTACCAAAGACAATCTTGAATCATAGCGGTGACAGTGGAGAATTTTTAACCTAGATGAGTTTATCCAGTTATAAGATGCACTAGAGAAAAAAATGGGCCTTAGCTATGCATTCACTGTGAAGGCTAGCAGGAAATTAAAAATAATAATAATTATATTTAAAATTATTTTTTCTCTTCTATAGTTTCTGATGACTAGGATGAAACTTGCAGGGATATTACACTTGGTCCTGAGCCCAGAAAACTGACAGAGCTGGCAAAGGGTGCAAATGCTTACCAGTCACCTCTTCCAGATCTCTATGTGTGGTGTCTGTTCGAGGGTGGAAGGTAAAATTTCATTGTCCCTTCTTTTTCAAAATTTTTAAGAATTGCCTTTTCTAAATTGAATTTCATTTTATAATTATGCAAAATACTTGCATAGTTCTAAAGTCATAGTTATAAATATATATACTAAGAGAAATATATATGTAATTCCAGTATGCCACATCTGATTTCCTCCCTCCCCTCTTAGGTATATAGTTTTAAATGTATATTTTTTCTTTCACTTTTAAATATAAACAAATGTGTTCATGCATATACTCAGTATGTGTTTATATGTACATGTGTATGTATGTGTGTGATTGCACACGTATATTCAAAATCAACCCTCCTTTTTAGATAAGCAGTGAAAAAGTATAATTTTCTCTATTTTGCTATTTTCACTTAACAATATACATATTATGGAGATTACTTCATGGCAGTATAAACAGATTTTCTTCATTCTGTTTACAGCTTAATATACTCCACAGTGTAATGTTATATAGTTTATATTAGCAGCACTTTTTCTTTCCTGTTTTTCAAACGACTTTTACAAATGATGCTAGAATGAATAGCCTTGTCATACATCCATCTATAGTTTTTCAGTGCAGAAATATCAAAATAGAAAGTGAGAATGTTAGATCAAAGCTCAGATATATATGAATTTTTTTCTGTTGCCAGATTTTCTCCATAACGGTTTTACTCATTTTTATAGGACATAGTAAATATGAAAGTAAAATCTATTTTCTTAGGCTACTTTGAACTTTCATGTCATTTGTTTCTTTAGAAATTAAGAGAACTCATTTGAAATCATAGACTTAGAATGAATAAGACAAAGAAAATTGAATTTTTATTTAAAAATTGGTTGAAATAATAAATTGCTCATACTACTAGATTATATGTATACATGTGGCAGAGAGTGCACGTCTGGACATGATGCGACTGGATGAGTTATTATATTATAAATATTTTCTTATAATTATAGTTTCATAGAATTCTAGATACCATTGTCTCAAATGCATTAAAAGACATTAATGCATGCCAAATATGTATTCTATTTCTATTTTGCAGTCAATTTTGTATTGTTCTTTCTGTATTAGGGTATTCTCTAGTAATTTTTTTTTCATGAGATAACTCTCCAAAGGCTTTAACATGACAGTAATGGAAATACAAGGGAAGCTTTTGCAAATTGAAACATTTTGAACCATTTATTAAACATTTTAAAGTCTTCTATGAAATAAGACCCAGTATTATAAAACAATATTCTGCGTTTTTGTTTGTTTACTGGTTGAGTTCCCTTAAATTACGAATGAGTAACTTAATTTTTCCTAGAGTACTTCAAGACCTAGGAATGATTTTAAGAATGTTTCATGTTCAACTCTTAAATTGGTTATGATCAACACAGCAGAGTATCAAAGGAACTTTTGTCAAAGGGTAGAAAGAGGAAGGAGAAGGCAGGAAAAAGAAACAAACCCATCACGGAAGTTTCTTTTTCTGTTATGAGCTACTTATCATTGCCACTATTCCTTTTAAGTCAAGCTTTGTGTTAGTCCCTACTCACTATCTTTCCCTTATGATTTTGCATCCACATCTAAGCTCACCATTATCTGGCTTCTGCTCTTCTCTGAAACGTCCAGAGTTCATCACTAATATCCTATTGACACTCTTCAATTTTTTTCTTACTAGATATCACAGCTGCACTTGCACACTGTTGATATCTTTCTCTGTTTCAAAACTTACTATTCTAGAATTAAGGGAACATTCCTGTCCTGGTCTCTTCCCTAGTCTCTAGATAATAAACGGTGGAACCATCTGCCCACTCTTCCTTTACGTATGCATAGTTTCTCTGTTATTCTTCTAGTCCTCTATCATATATATATTTACATGATTTTACATAAACATGAGTACAGAGTTTCTGAATTATATATCTTTTTTTTTTTCTGGGTACCTCTAATTGGATAACACATAAGCTACTGAAACTCAAAATATTTTTCTTCACAGTCTTGCCCCTCAATGTTTCTTATCTCAGTTTATTTCACATTTATTAACATAATCTCAAAAACTGAACTCTTATTTCAGAATTTCTTTCTCTCACATTACCTCTAATCAATCATTGAGTCTTGATATTTCTCCAGTAAGCCTCAATGCTTACATGTCTTTTCCAGGAACCAAATTTAAGCCTTCATCATTTTATGCCTTAATCCTTTTAATAAGCACCTAACTTGTTTCCTTGCCTGTCTTACTGAAACATATCATCTAGGTTGGAAAAGAAAGATTCGTTTAAAATGTACTACACTGAACAAGCCCGATTCCATTTGATCTCGGAAGCTAAGCAAGGTCGGGCTTGGTTAGTACTTGGATGGAAGACCACCTAGGAAGACCAGGTTCTGTAGGCATAAAAAATAAAAAAAAATAAGAGATCTTAAGCTGACAAGGTCTTTGCAATCTGTGAGGTCAACCAAGGGTTGCCTTGCCTAAAAATAAAATAAAATAAAAATAAAGAAAAAAATTAAAAAATTAAAAAATATAATACAATGCAATATACAGATGATGTATTATTGAATTGTACACTTGAGCCCTATATATTTTTATTAACCAATCATCTCAATCAATTTAATAAACAAATAAAATAAAATATAGACTGACATAGAAGCACCCTTGCCCAAAGTCTAGTCCACAACTTCCATAAAATTACTCATCAAGGGTAAACACAAATCTTAAAAGTCTTCTCCACAAACACTAACAAAATGCTTTTGCCATGTGAGTCAGTTACCTTAACTTGTTCTATTTGCTAGAGATAATTTCAATTCAACTTTTATTTATAGACTAATGAGTTTTATATTGTAGGATCTGATTCATGGTTAAGATTTTAGAATAAAAATTATGGGGTTTCAAAAACAAACAAGCAAATTCAATCTTATCACTAGTCTACTTAAAATATCCACTGCATTCCCATCACATACAGGATATAACCCAAGCAACAAGAAATGCTTATCTCTTTAAGCTCATCCTCTGTGACTCCTTGCCTCAAATATCATGTACTTGTTTTATCAGATGGCTTTTCATAGCTCTGTGCCTTAACAAATGTTTCCTCTAGTCAAAACACTTACCTATCAGTCCTTGCTGACCTGTTAACTTTTACATGTGCTTCACTATTCAACTCATTAATTCTCCCAGAACAATCTCATAATTTTCTTTATAATAGTAATGACCACAAAACAATTTGAACTTCCATGGTTGTCTCTTCCCACAGCTATGTTGCCATTGATTCAGCAATGGAGGGTGACAGTCTTATGCTCTCATATCCTGGCAGAGCATATGACATTAATAACATTCAGTGAATGTGGCTTGAATTGGACTGAGAAAGGTGTGTTAAAAATTCTGCATCAGCTATGAAATTAGAGCAGATAGGGTAGTGGAAAGAAAATCATACAAGGAAAATGAAGTCAATGGCATCGAAAAAATGAGAAAGAGATAATAAGTAATATTTGATGGATTAATTTATATGTTTAAATATTTAAATTATAATTTCTTCCTAACCATTATTTAGTACCTAACTGACTATCATCATGTTTGGTCATTTTCAAACCAGAGATTAACAGAATTCTTCCATAAAATGCTCAATTTTCTCTGTTTTCTTGAGATATTTTTTTTTATATTTACTTTGCCTTAGCTATGTGTTCTACTACTTAGTAACATCTGATAGCTATGTAAGAGACAACTAAGCAATATTTATGAGCTTTACATTGCCTAATTTTTGTTCATGAAAATAGTATATAAAATTTCATCTGGTTCTTATTATTCAATTCAAATTCAAATTTTATTTAGTATATAGAAACTTAGAATGTAAATTCTAAGTATTTAAGTGAATCTAACACTTAAAATTCAAATTTGATTTATTTCTGTAGAAATATAGTCTCCCATTTTAAAGAGGTATCTTTCATAGTATTTTTGGGACACCAGAGGTTTTCTAATAAATTTAAATAAACTGATAAAAATTATACAGAATAACTTTTTGGATTTTTATTTCTAATTTTTTATTTACTTAACTTTTATAAACTTCAAATAACTCACTCTCTTAAAAGATCCATGAAAAAAATGTGACTACAATATTTACATATGGTGAAGGCTACATATTTGGAACTTTCTTCTTTCTTGCAACCTCCTATCTCTTTCACCTTTAACTACGTTTTATAGTCTGTTTTGAAATATTTTATCTTAAAAATAGAATATAACTAGACATTAGATTGGAACATAGGAAACTAAAATAGAGCTTGTATTTAATTATGGATAGGTAAAATCACACCTCTGCAATAAAAAATCTTGCCTGAACTAAGTGTTTGTTTTCAGCTTGTGAACTCCTTGATAGTATTCAGTAGTCACAGAAGGGTCGAAGAGACAGATATCTAGAAATTAACCTGCATAATGATGTATGTAAGGAATTCATAGACAACTATAGAATTCTAGGCTTTGTTACTTGCACTATATTTCCAATCTATCTTTTTTGGTTCATATTTCATATTCATATTTATTAGACATCTTTTTCTCTATATATTGCAGTGGCACAGTTTGGAGAAATTTGTTTACTGGTTGTATTAAAAATATATCTATATGCAAAGCATTGAAAATAACTTGAGGCATTTTATAGCAATCAGAATGCTGCCAAGTTCTTCCATCTTTCAGCTCTCCATTTGGTAGAGCCTATTATTGCCAATCCAAACAATTCTTATAATATAAAAGATTAGAAACTCAAATGATAAATAAATAATAGGAATAGATGCAAATTATTTTAATTTAAAGTTCTCAAAAACAAACATGTAAATTAAAACATCATATATGTAAATCCTGATTGAAAACTTTATATGGTTCTGATTTGGAAGATTGCAAGAAAGAACACTTAACAAACCTCAGCTTAAATTTCAAAATTTGCTTTATAAATAATATGAATGGAAAAATTGGCTTTATAAATATGAATTTCTAGAGAGCGTTGTTGGTAACAAATGTATACTCTGACTAAAAATGCACCATATATAAATCATTGCTTTGTATATTTATATATATCATATTCTGAAAATTTCACTAGTTTTCTTCCTAGATATAGATACTTTTATAGGTTTCAATAAATTTAAGACTCATTGATTTCTTTAAAATATCAAAATTTTAAATTTAGATATTTTTCTTTTTTGTTACAGAATTTTCCACACTGCATTATAAATTGTTAAACATTAATTTCTCCTACAGGATAGCTTCTCTTAGAATAGAGACACTAGGTCATCATTATATCCTTTCAAACTAAATTGTTCATATTGCATAGAACTATATATTTTTTAAAAAATAAATGAATATGTAAAACAGTCCACGACAAACTATTAACAATGTTTTAAAGCTTATAAATACGAATGTTTGCAAAAAAATCAATAAACAAATGAATAGAAACAGTAAATGAAACATTCATCAGTTTAAAGTGTTACTTTTCATTATTTTCTCAAATAGAGTATTTAGTATTTGTTGCATATTATCCTAAAATTATAGTTCAGGTAACAAATGGACTTACAACTAACGCCATCAACTGTACTATTTCTGTTAGGAAAAGGCTGTATAATTTCCCCCTGTATATAAAACAAGGGAGCAGTGGAAATAGCATAGATAACACATTTATGCAAATTTTCACTATTGATATTAAAACATTAAAAATTATGAATTCTCAAAGCTAAAACCTGCTTGCTTTTAAATCTAAAACCACTGGTTATGTATTTTTAAAGGACTATTTGCATCACAGCATATTGGATTACTCTGTAATTGAAACTATCATTAGTAGTGCTCTAATAGCTAAAGAAAAAAAAGTCAAGAACTGTGGTCTGAGTTTCACATTCTACAACTTGTAATGCTAGAAAAAATTAAGATTTATTTTGTTATTTTCTACCACTATGCTCTACTTGACTGCACAAAATTTCATAAAGTTTTAAATCAGAGAGGTAGAAGACAGTAACCCGCTTTACCACTTTAGTAATTATAGATTGGTAGGTTGATAGCTACGGAGAAATTGAGGGAGTTAGATAAGTAGGTAAACAATATATAAATGTATAATAAACTTTTCCATTATGATTAATAAACACATTTCATAAAGCAATAATCACTTTTGAAATAGACATTAGTTATCTAATTTATTTATTTTTTAAAAATTTTAACTTAAAATATTTCTGTTCCAAATGCAAAACTATAATTTCAGCTATAATTAAAAATTCATGCATATATTCCAAAAGTGTACATCTTTAATGTTACAAACATTTTATGAAAAAAAATAGTTTTATTTTAAGTCAAGTGGGAAAGAAGTAAAAGTAATAAATACAAATATTGTCACTTGTTACTAAGGTATTTTATCTAATATCTTTGTTTTAAAATAGTTTCTTAATTGCTTGCACTGATGTTAGATTATAGGAGTTTCACATATAACTCTTGTTTTAAATATATATTTCACACTATGAGATGTTTGGATATAGATCACGATGTCAGAAAATAAGTCGTTATAATAGTCGAGGAGAAGTCCATAATATCGATGTCTACAGATTCAAGATTAAAATAAAAATATTCAATAAGTTAAATAAATTAAACTATTTAATTATTAAATAAACTAAATAAATTTAGATTCTACCATGTTTACTATTTACGTCAAAGCAAATGATGGCATTTAAAAATGGAAAGTATTTTCTTTAGATAATAATTTAATTAAATATAAATACGCAAATGAAGGTATTCATATTCATAGGAATAATTTATAGAGATGTAGGGATAATTCATAGGGATACTACATAGAGACAATTTATAAGTTTATATAAATAATTTATCATAAATATATATTTAAGAATATATTATTAAAGTTTTACAATATTATCTCAATGTAAGTTTTTATGTTTTAAATAAAAATGTGTCTAGCCACCTATCATCAAGTGTTGATCATCTGAGATAATAATTCAGATGTTATCTACTAAAAATACTCCATGTGTTGGAAGATTCAGAATATATGGAATAAATTAGCTATTTATTTAGCACCCCTAGGTCATCTTCTATCTTTGTAACACATATAAGTTCTTAAAATATTATAGTTGAAGAAAAAAATACAGATTTAGAGATGTGGAAATATATACTTTAACACGTTTTTCCATTTGGGAGAGTTATAATTTTCACAGAGCAAAAAATAAGCCAAAGTTTATATAGCACTTGCAGAATCTCCCTGACAGTGAATATCCAGTTTGGCATCACATAAACCACCAAACATACGTGTGAACATCATGTCTTAATACCTCAAATCATGACAATTTTTTTACAACTACAACTTTGCCTTAATTTCAAAACAGTATTATATACATCCTATCAACAAATCTAGTTTTCATTTTAACATTTAAAAAATGTGTTTGTTTTGAGTGGCTTTTCAAATGTGAAAAAGACCAAGTTATAAAGGGAGGGATGGAAGAAAAAAAGGCATTTGAATTAATAGTTTAAAATGCATTCTTGTGTTTATAGTAAGTATACTTGCATTTATATATATTGATATATGTTCATATAAAAATTTAATATTGCTAAATACATGGATACTAGTCATTGATAAACTATGTATTCTTTATTGACTGTCCATTTCATCCTTGATACAGTTCAACAAGTTAAAAGTTTGGCCAAGAATAGAAAATAATTCATTTCTACCATGGCATTACCTTAAAAGATAGGCTATTTTAATAAATTTATGAATTGAGAAACATATCAAGACCTACCTGATGTCTTATTGTATATTTTTGAAATCTAGGATCTTATAAGACATTCAAGTTTTGTTTCCTCTCTTGAATGATCTACTTATTGGACCAATATATCAAATGTGACTGCTCATTTCAGGAAACTCCTGTCATCTCCAAATCTTATAGGACTTGTGCACGAATGAACCTGGAGTTTTGCAAATGTATGACAGAGTTGTTTGTCTGAGTGATATCAGAGCGTGTCTAGCTGTGAAGACCGAAGAAAATATATGTATACCAGTGTCACTTAAAGAAAAGACTATCTTTTAAAAACTATTCATATATACTCACACAAAAAATCAAAGCTTGAATTGGTATACCATACTGGTTCAGTGCAAATTCTGGTGTCAGAACTTATGCTAAACATTAATTGTCTGTGCTTCGGTTTTCTCGTCTTTAAACTAAGAATGTGCAGTAAAATTTTTAGACAATACATTTAAACTAAATATGTTAATAAATGTCAAGTATCATGTTAGAATCATGTTTGGCACATGTGCTTACTTAACGTTACTTATGAAGATGATGATGCCTGTGGTGATGAAACCCACAATGACAATGACATCTTAGTTTAAGTACCCCACAGAGCAGACCCTAAGACAGGCTTGACTTCAGGTAGATTACTTGGAAGAAGGTGTTTCTGGAAAATATTACAATGGAATAGGGGAAAGTAAGACCTACAAAAAAGATAAGATGATAGAATATGTTATGAATGGCTTATTATTGGTAGCAACTGGAGCTCAGTTGTGCTGGAGACTCTGTAAGAAGCCATGAGGAATATTTCTTAGAATTATCCCACTGGGGTGTGGAAATGAGGAGGGAAAGGAAGAAGGAAGAAGGTTGAGAA
>NW_006494610.1:5319831-5331111 GCF_000325575.1 Pteropus alecto
TGCTTCTAGATACTGTCTAGAGCAGCTGTAGTGAACAAAACAGGCCAAAAAGTTAAGAGGCAGAACATCAACAGGGTCCGCCACAGGGTCTTCCACATCAGCTATGAAATCAACACAGTGAGGACTTACGCAAATTCATGCAAAATTTAGACCACAACATAAAGGAAATGTTTTTCTGATAATTGTAGGTTTAGAAAAAATGAGGGGATATTTGCGTATTCTAGGTATGAAGTTTATTATATATACATGTTCATTTATAGAGAAGTTTTTCTTTTCTTTTTTCTTTCTTTTTTTTTTTTCTTTTGGTTTCCCAATTTTATTCAAGAACTCATACAAATTATTGCAGATAAATGAGTTTTAATCCTCATCTTCCTCCTCTTCTTCATCCTGGTTAATCTGGAAGTAACATGATTTGTAACTCTTTTTGCTGTTAGCAACTCTGTGCAACCAATCATGTAGATTATTCTTCAAATATTTTTGGGTGAGATATTTCAAATATCTTTTGGAAAAAGGCAACTCAGAAGTCACAGTGATCTTGCTCATGCTCCTTTCGATGGTTACAAATCCTCCATCAAGATTCCCAGCTTTTCCATTCACCAGTTCTCTCCTGAAGAAACTGCTCAAAATTGGCAGCATCCATGATTCCATCTTCTACAGGATGAGTGCAGTCAAGGGTAAACTTCAGAACCTGCTTCTTTTTTTGCCCCCTTCACCAAAAGCTTTTTCACAAGCTCCATGGTGGCAGCGGAGGCAAAAAGGGCTAGAGAGGTTTTTCTTAATGGAGATTGCCTATCCAATTTCTCCATTTTTGCTCAATATAGGACTATTATGAGATTAATTATTCAAATATCCTTATTTTCTTCATTATCTTGTGACTGCCTCATGCAAGAGAATTTTCCATGACAGAAAGTGCCCAAACGCAGAATAAAAGGACTCTCTGAGAGCACTAAGAATTTCCTTATCTGAAGTTTTGCTTATCTGAAGTTTTGCCATATTAGTTTCCATCAGTCAAATGCAGTCCAAAAATATTAAATTAAAAAAAATCCAGAATTAAACAATTTAAGAGTTTTAAATTGCATGACATTCTGAGTAGTGTGATGAAATCTCTCGCTGTCTTACTATGGATGTGAATCATCCCTTTGTCCACTGACTCCATGCTGTTCATGCTCTCAACTCAGTCGCTTAGTAGCTGTATGGATTATCAGATTGACTGCCACAGTATTACAGTGCTTGTGTTCAAGTAATCCTTATTTTACTTAATAAGGGCCCTAAAGCACAAGAGTAGAAATGTTGGCATATGCCAAAGAGAAAGCTGCTTCCTTTAAGTGAAAATGTGAAAGTTCTCAATTTAATAATAATAAAATATCTGTATGCTGAGGTTGCTACATGATTCATTTCATCTCATCACATAAGCATTGTATCATCTCACGTCATCACAAGAGGAAGAATAGTAAGTACAGTACAATAAGATATTTTGAGAGAGAGAGAGATACAGAGAGATGACATTTATCAAATTTTATTACAGTATGCCATTATAATTGTTCTATTTTATAATTAGTTATTATTGTAAACCTCTTATTGTGCCTAATTTATAAATTAAACTTTTTCGGAGATATGTATGTATAGGAAAAAACATAGTATATAGAGTTTGTAATATCTGCAGTTTAGGCATTCACTGAGGGACTTGGCACGTATTTCCTGTGGATAAGGGGAACTACTGTAATCTCTTTTCTTGGTTAGTTGTAGGATTTTCTGATTTATGCGTACAGACAGTATTTTTGGAAAGGTGCCTTTCCTATATGAAGCAGAATTTGACAATTCAGTTGGGCTTTACTATAAAGAGACTGTCTTCTCAAAGGATTGATTTCTTTTACAAACAGAGCAGAATAACTACTGCATTCTGTGCCAGAATAACTCAAAACTGATTGTTTAGAATCTAGACTGGAGTCACGTTCCCAAAATGAGGGTCAAAGACTTTGGGGTCTCATGATTTATGAGAAGAGACACCTAAATGCAGATGAACATCAAACATCACTCATAGTCTGAGTAAATAAAATATTTAACATAAATACATATCAATATTTTGCATTTTATTTATTAGAGATTTATTTAAGAACATAAATTAATTTATATAGTAATATTTTATGAAGTAAAATATTTGTCATGTAAATTTTTGAAAGAGCCGTAGAGTCAGAATTCAAGATTTGGGTTCAAGTTCTCTTTTAATTTTAGATAAATAAAATTAAGTTAATTTACTTCTCTGAGTTTACTTCCTGATTCATAAATAATTATAATGCTTGTAAATGTTATTCTATGTGTATATGTATTATTTTGTGTTTATGTAAATAGCATGTATATATTGCTTACAATTATACCTTCATATATATATGAATTATATAACATATAAGTTGTATACCCTTTGTAACATAATACATTTCACATTAATAATTGCTAAGGCTAATGCTAAACTACTAATAGTTTGAGTACACCCTTCATATATGATTTCTGATTAATGCAGAATAATATTTTACACATGTATCTTTAGAAAGCATTGTAAGTATTTTTCCTCTTCATGCTCCAGTGGAGTCATTTTTCAGACTACCTTGCAAACCTAAAAGAAAAAAAAAAATAGAGTAAATTCAATTTTTAATTTACATTTAATACATATTAAATGACATATAGTGAAATTTTTGTCTACCTCTTACATGCTGCAGAAAGTTCTTACAATGTGGTGTTACCAAAATAAACTATTCTTATTACTGTAGTTAATTTATTACCAACTTTATGTTTTTAATAACCAAAATCATCAAAATGTCTAACATATATAGATTGTATATAATCCAAGCCTGGAAGAAAAATAAATTTCTAACTAAAACTATCAGATCTTAACATGGGGCTCATTAATAGTATCAAAATTTATCATTACCACATACTTTTAAAACAAGGGTCACTGACTTTTATTATTTATTTCTAGTCTTTGAAATAAAATGCTCTACTTTTGAGGAATTTACTTTGGAAGCTTATTTTTTCTTAGTATGTAATAAAAAAAAAAAAACAAACTAAATTAGCTGACCCATCGTCATGCAAGCATTCCAAAACTGGGATATATAAAAGCATTATAAAACTAAACTTGAATGTTCATGATTATGAACTGCACTCAGAAAAGTGCAGTCATGAAAGTTTCACTGTACCAAGAATAAATCTTACTCTGGATGATGACTTGAAGAAATCTAGTTTTTCTTAACCTCAGAGGAGGCCTCTAATATGTTAGTAAACTTATATTCTACGGTGACATACTGTGTTGCCATAGATTAACCTAGCATACTATAGTCTTGAAGGATTTATTACATTCTGGTCTACTGATCTAAAAGCCAGCAAGAGGACAGATGTGCTGGTGGTCGGGCCTTTTAGAAATATTCCCACATGATCATGAGGTGGGGTGGAACACATTTTCTTTTTTCAGAACACAAGGCTAGCCCTGAAAAGACACATTTTATAATAAAATTATGTTATCTTAAACTCAAATATGCACATATAAAAATATCTTATTTCTCTTCTCTCAGCTTCAGATGGTCCCACTTAAGTTCCTTTATTAGTAGATGCTGTGCCAGCCACTGGGCACTGAGCTGATATGTTAGTATTCCCCCTTCCTAGTTACCTCTTCCTTCACTCTTCCTTTTCTCCCATATTCCTCTCTTTTCATCCTTTTATATCTGGATGCTTGATTCATGCTGTGGGCCAAAAAAAATATTTAAGCCTGCAAAGAGCAAAAATAAAATAAACACAGAAAAGCCAGTGTCCTGTTCAGCATGTATTTCATTTTGTGAGCCCATCAATTGTTACTAATATCCAGATTTTAATAGTTTAATGTTTGCTTTTTCCGTGCAGTGAGCAGAGAGATCTTATAGCTAAATCACAGGCTCCCACCAGAATTTCCAGTAGCACAAAACTTAATATAAGCACAAAGAAATTCTAGGTAGAAGGAAATGAAGGAATCAATGCTTTGAGGCAGGAAGGAAATAATTATAGTTTGAGGAAAATATCAAAGGCAGTTTAGCCATGCAAGGCATGATATAGAGTTTAAGCTTTAATTGCTAAGGGAAGACAGTGAAGCATTTCAGGCATGGGAACATGATTTGATTTATAGTTTTAAAAGATCATTCAGATTGCAGTGGGAGAATGAGTTGTGAGGGCAAAAGTAGAAGCTGAGGAATCATTTAGAAGATATTGCAGTAATCTAGGCAAAACATATTTTTTGAAATATAGCTTGCAAAATTCAATGGTGGGATAACTAGGGAAGGAAATAGAAAGGATAATTAAAGATGACCAATACTTTTCACTTGAACAACTGAGTGGTATCATTACTGAATGAAGGAGCTTGCGTAACATGTTTGAAATTACAATGAGGACTAAAGAGTTCCTTTGTGAATTATCAATTGCAAAATGGCTTTATTACATTAAATGCGCAATCTTTTTCAATATTAAAACAAAACAATATCAAATTCTGTCTCAATGTTGCTACTTTTACTTTTTCTTGGCTTTTTACCTTATTTCTTGGAAAAAATCTCTCTCTCTTTGTGTATATATATCCTTCACCTTTCATTCATTCCTCGAATCTATTATACTTCGGCCCCTTATTACATTACTCTACTAACACTTTTGCAGTTTTAACTGTAGTGCATTGTTTCTCAATGTGTGGGTTCCTGAAACAACGATATCAGTATCACCTGGGATCTCGTCAAAAATAAAAATTCTCAGTCTCTAACCTATATCTGATTCTGAATCAAAATGGACGCAGAGATTTCTCTTTTAAAAAACCCATCAAGTGATTCTGATATGTGGTAAAGTTTACAAAAACACTGTTGTGGTAGGATGCTCTGGTACATTTCTCCCATCTCCCCTTTAGGTCTAAGGCACTCATTCCCCCAACTTCCGGGAGTGTTGGCAGCAGAGAACTCTTAGGTAAGTCCCTCTCACTAGGAGAAGTTATCTTCAGCCAAATAGAGCTAAGAGCCAAATAGAGCTAAGATCACATCTTCTCCCCAGAATCATTCTTTCTTTTATAACCAATAGATGGAGGGGCTGGTACAAAGAATAGGCTACCTTCCTTCAAAGTGGGAAATTATAAACAGCCATCCCATTTCTTACGATTCTTTCCAATATTGTCTGCAATCACATTTTAGATCATCATCTTTTCTTCAGTCCTGATTTCCTCACACCTCACAGGTGTTTTGTTGTTGTTGTTTGTTCATTTGTTTGTTTTTTCCTGTAATACCTGCCAATAATCCTTTTGCATGCAAATCTCAGACATTTGGTTTCTGATCTCATCCCAGGGAGAACCTGCAGTACAATAATTACCACTGATATCCTCAGTGCCAGATGTAATAAAATATTAAAAAACTATCTCATTTATCTGCGATAGTAATTTTCTTGTATGACCACTATTTTCTTCTTGAAATCTCTATTAGTTTCCTGAACACCATTTTTGCCTGGTCTCTCTCTCATCTCTTGATTTCAACTTCTTGGTGTCCTCCTGAGGATTTTTCCCTTCATTCATTCCTTCAATTTTGCTATTACTCTATTATTTGTCTTACCAGCTAACTCTCCTTTGAAAATGTCTTTCACCATACTGTACATTAGATCTCCAGAAGTTATCTAAGGTGACTAGTTAATAACAATGTATTATACGCTTGGAATTTCCTAAAATAGTAGATCTTAAATGTTCTCAACACAGAATAAAAAAAAGGTAACTATGTAAGAGGAGATGGCCGTGTTAATGAACTTGATTGTGGTAATTATTCACACTGTATATGTACACTAAATCATAACATAGTATATCTAAAAGCAAACCCAAATGTGATTAGGGTTTGCTTTTAGATATACAATGTTATTAACAAGTAACTTGTTAATCATACCTCAATCAAGCTTGAAAAAAAGTCTTTCATATTCATGGAATCAAAAAAGATACCAAATTAACACTCTAGTTCAGACCTCCAGAATTATATCCCCTTTCGTTTACTAGACATGTCCAACTGAATGTCCTAATAGTACCTCATAGAATAATTTATTCAAGAGATATCGATTAGATATATCTTATTTATCAGATATTAAAATGTGTTGGCAAATTCAAAATTGAACACTCTCTCAAACCCCAACTTGGTGCAAGTAAGGACATACGAATGTAGGGATAAATTTATCTGAGCTTGGGTAACAACTGTTTAGGGAATTTAAAACAAGTATCTTGTTGCTGGAAGCCTGTGTTGGATCAAGAGATTTTGAGGGAGGTTGAAAAAATGGGTAGCTTCTCCCACTGAGGAGAAGGGAGCCAGCCGTCCCAGGGAAAATTGATATGTTTTCCAACAGACTATCTACCTATTTTTTCCTGCCATTATCTACTTAGACAAGAGTCTAAACTCCTCAGGGTCCTTCAGAAAATAACTTTTGGAGTCTAGCACCTCAGTCAAATTTTCTAGTCTCGCATTCTGTTATTCTGGTCACAGAAAACAACTTATGATTTGCTTACTATTACATCTTATCTCTATGTTTCTATCTGCACAAATTATTTTACCTAGAATGCTTTTTCTTTTTCAGTTTAATAAAACCTTAAAGATTTGATAAATTGATAATTATTCCACAATATTCCACAAATATTTATTAAGTACCTACTGTATGCCTGGAAATATTCTACAGATATATGATATTTTAGTAAACACATGTAAATATAGATCTCTGTTGAATAGAGCTTATATTCAAGTGAGAGAATATGTAAAATAAACATTAAACACAATAAATAAGTATGTATGCCAGTAGGTAATAACTAGTATAGGGTAACAAAAACAGAGCTGATTTAAAGAGATTGGGCTGTGCCAGAGGATGCGAGGAGTCTTGTAATTTAAAAAATGGCATTTCAGGTAGGCACATTTAAATCTGGCTCTGGGATCTGTCCTTAAATTGACATGATAAACTATGTATACATATTACTTTTTCCAGTAAAAGTAAGGTAACTTTACAGTTTTGCTTATTATTTTTATTCTCTACATTACACCGTTCACTTCCTTGACTTCCTTTATTTTGCAAGTTCAAGTTGGATGCATTATTTCTGTGCCTGATGAAGAATTTTAACTGAATTAACATGTCACTCAAAGTGTGGTCTGTGGATCTCATTAAAGTTTGAGAAGAACTGGCCTATACGACCTAGAAACAAACTTTTAGAAAGTTTATGGAAACACTTTAAAAAGCTTTTTCTAAAACAAACCAATATGTTATGTATATAAATCCAATTAATATGTCTTTATTTGTTCTTTGCTGGTGACATCATTACAGTAACATATTACTTATAGTTATAAAACTGGCAGTCAAAAATGTTATTCCCATGCCTTTTCAACTCTCCTAATTTCCAGAAATTCCAACCATGAAGAACAAGGAAAAAGAAAGTATATTCATTTATATGAAAATTGGAACACAACTTATAATAACTCTTTTGAGTCTTTTACAAGATTGCCACTGGCTGTGAAAAGTACGTCCTCGAAATTTAAGAGAACCCACTCATATATTTATCTTTTTTATTATCTAATGATTTATACACATACTACTCACAGTTTTCATTTTACTGTAAATAATTGTTTTATTTCTATACATAAATTACTACTGGCATTTTTGCCAAAAATAATGACCTATTAATTGTAAATTGGTTATTTCCATGTAACTATATTAGGATAATATATTTACAGAAGTGAAATCATAAAGGTCAGTTAATCCAACCTCTTACCCAACAGATGAATCTACTCTGTGTCGGAAGCTTTTGCTAGGTTAGTGACAAGCAATTCTAGAATTTTAGAGGCCTTACAACAATTCAGTTATATTTGATTGCAGGTTGAGGGTATTCTGTGAGGTTCTATTCCTTGCGCCTTCATTTCAGAATCCAAGTTTTTCAGTGTAATTAATCAGTTCATTCTTCCTAGTACTCTAACAGTCAAGTTCTTAAAACTTCAGCTCAAACCAAGCATCTGCCAGTTATGCTCACATTTCATTGACTAAGTCTCATGCAAAGAGAAGACAGTGCAAGTATGGAATTTGTGGAAATGGATAAACCTCTCAGAGAGTAGCGGAGACAAATAATTAAGAATGATAATTTTTTTGTGCAATTCAAGATTTATATACATCTAACTTAGTTATGAAACTCATTTTAAATTGAACAGTTCTGAAGCCAGTCCAGCAAAGGGGAATATAGTCTGCTCTAAGTATTATTTCCATCACATAATAAACTCTCAAGTCATCAGTCAGCCCTATTCATGAATTCACTTACTTCATAAGGTAAAATGTAAACTCCAGCCATTGAAAGGAATGAAAAGTTGATCTCCAATGTGAATTTTCCTCTTTATTAACCCTGCCACTTTTACCCCCAGTGCCCAGTTTTCTCATTCTGTTTTTGATGGCCAGAAGCTGCCCGAGAACTCATACTTCCTTTTATTTCTGTCTCTTTTCCAATTATTATTTGCTTCTAAAGTTTTTAAAATTTTTACTTTTTAAATATATAAACACTGTAGCCAAATTTCTATAAAGATTTTATTTCACTTGGAAAACGTAAGTCTTTATCAGTTAAATTGAACATGTCTCATTTAGAATATGGGTTAAGAGTGAAGGTGATGGTGGACATTGTGGGTTCTGCACTAGGAAGATGAAGATTGAGTGGAAAGAGTCTTAAATCATCCCCTCAGGTAGAAGAGTTTCTTCTACAAAACTACCTTTTGATAGTTTGACTTTCTTATGGAAGTAATAATTTCAGATTTGTTAATAAATAACTATAAATTAATGAGAAGTTAAAACAAAACAAGGGAAAAATCATAACTTAATTTCTAACATTAAGTATTTTATAATATAAAAATCAAATAAATAAGTAATGTCTTTATTTCATAAAACAGCTATAAATTTAGCTATATTTCCTTATATCTTAGAAAAAAACTATCTCAAACTGATACAAACCATCTTTCTTTTATCTCATTTTCCTTTCTTGCCATACATATACAAAATAAAATAAATAATTTGTTAGGCAAATTTTTAAAAAGCTTTGCTCAGAGGATGATATATGAATTAACCAGTTAATTTCCTGTTTAATTTCTATTTGTTTGTGTAGACATGGCCTGATTTTTTTAGCCCAGCCTAAAGTTTTTTGTGGTAAATTTTGTTTCTGTTACAAGATCATTTGGGTTCTGTTGAAAAACTGTTTAGAGAATGAGGATTTATGCTGCCAATCACTTACATTAAAAACAATAACATTATAAATATTTAAAATCAAAGATTATGGTATGTTTGAATAAATTTTAAGTTTTTTGATAAATATTTCTGAGAAGAAACCATCAAGAGAAGCTTTCCGAAAAAAAAAATATATTTACATACACTTTAACCTCTGTGGATTGTAAAATTTGCTTTCACTGTACTGTTCACTACCACTTCAAGTCTAATAGGGTTTCCCCTTATTTGAGTGAATAAGCCAGAGGAGCCACCCACAGAACACTGTGTGGCTTATTTATCACCACTGCTCTAATCAGGGAGCTGTTTCTTCAGATAAACTCTCTTGCCTAAAATATTTTTCCTGCAGTGCCATTTAGTTTGATTGGAAAAGCAGTGATGCCTCCTCCAGTTTTGTAGTGAAACCGGAAAACTTTCTTTTGCCCTTCAACAGTTTTTAAAAATATATTTCAATAATTAAAAAGTAGCAATATTACTTTTGGTCCTTGGAGAAACATGATCTAATTAATGTATGAATTGAAGAATAAAGTCTATTCTTCTAGACTGGTATTTTTGAATTAGATATTATAGAAATCTGATCTGATTTTTAAGTCACTATTTTACTTTACAGAATGCAATAAAAATCTAGTAGCATCTAGAGTTATGCTATTGTTTTAAAAGAACATTTTATAAAAGCAACAGAAATATGGTTACAGAAAGAGGAACTTCAGGAGTACAGGTTTTTTATATTTAAGGCTTTACATTTTTGTAGGGTATAATCATTTAATCATATAATTAGCTTTATATTGTGAACAAAATAATAGCTCCCTTTCTTCTGTTTCTAAATGGGAAAATGGTTAAGTGCAAATTGAAACCACTTAGAAATGCCTAAATAGCTGGAGGGGATTCATCCCCAGAATGAGAGATCAGGGTTGATAAGTCAAGCTTATTTTTAAATGTTAAATAGGGCCCCAAAGCATAGTTCAGACAGAGCAACTAAGATATCTTTGCATGCAATACTGTGAGGTATTTCTTTTATAAATTCTGTAACAGCTATTGTTAGAAAAATTGTTTAAAATTTAAACTAAGCTAAGTACAAATATGAGTTATCTACCTAGTCTTATTCCACAAGATTCTAGAAAATTGCTTTACATTTATTCTTTTAAATAAGGTATTCTTCTTCAATTGCAATTTGTTTTAAATAAGTGTATGAACTCCATGTGGGGCTGAGAACTGTGGGAAATAGAAGTTGGGTAAGACTTGGAATTATTTATAAGACTTATACAATTTTATTTTGTAATACATTCTGACATGATACTTTCTTAGATGAAAATATTGAAGTTTGGGCTATATTCAAAGGAAAATATAGATTTGATTAGAGTTCTTTAAGGAAATTAAGATTTTTATAAAAGTTCTCATATTTGATAATTTCTAGGGCCCAGCCTAGAGACCGTGCAAAAAACACCCAATTGGTATTTAGAGAATCCCTTGTGCATCCCCAGAGACAAAGGACAGCAGGGTCATAGTTTTAGCTTGCCTAATCCAGCTACAGATGCCTGCACAGAAGGTACCACCCTAATTTGCTCACAATTTAAGCTCATTATAATACTATGTTTATGCCTGGACGTTCATGAATCTAATTACAACAGACTAAATTCTGGGTAAGCCCATGTGCACTAGGCAAAGAGTTATATAGTAGCCAAGTGTCAATCAAAATGACCTCATTTGCCAATCATTTAAGAGCACCTTTGTAACCACCTATCACAGCCCCAAATATAACACAGACCTCTCCCTTCCCCAGGGTTACAGCTCTCTGTCTTCCCTGGCTATAACCCGTGCCCTGCCCCTTCCCTCATTTCCATGTGGTGAGCCAGTTCGGGCTTGACCCATCTTCTACCTCATAACGTATCTTTAATAAACAAATATTTCTCATATTTACTGAGTTGAAATTCAGTGATAAGGACCTGGAGGTGTTAAAAGAATTCCAATCACAGCAACGGTAACAAGTTTATGTTGTATGTGTCACACATGCACATATGCACGTATGTAAAT
>NW_006494610.1:5331274-5366244 GCF_000325575.1 Pteropus alecto
ATATTATTATTAAAATATTATTAAAATTAGAGTCGGAAAAACATGGTGAAGTGAGAGATGTCCTCAGATCTCCCCTCTTGAAACAACAATAAGCTGAACATCTAAAACTGAACAAAAAAATACCCAAACTGTACATCAGCACGTCTGAGTGTAGGATCCATGCATAAGAGTTACCACAGGTCAGAATCCCAGGTGTGGGGAGGTGGACTGGTAGAAATAAAGAATCTACTTCTCACAGCCACCGGAGCCCCTGTAGGGGGAGAGGCAAGGGAGATGGAGTGGCGACATCCCTGAGCAGCTCTGCATGGGAAAGCTATGAGCTCCCCGCAGCCCTGCGGCAGGGCCCAAGCATTAGGGCAGAAGGCAGAGAAATGGGAAGGCAGAAAAACAACAGTTGATTTTTACTGGCCCTGGTTGCAGTCCTCAACCCAGAGGTTCCCTCCTCCCATACCCTCCCATATCATTGCGGAGCCACAGGGAAATCTGAGCAAACACTGAACGGCCTGAAGCTGCCTCTAGCAGCCTCCGGAGCTCCCTGCAGGAGGAGGGGGAGAGGAGAAGCTGGAGTGACTTCCCTGAACAGCCCTGCCTAGGAGTGCTGTAACTTCCACGCAGCCGGCAGCAGGGCCCAGTCATCAGGGCAGAAAGCAGAGAAGCAAGCTGGGACCGCAGAGAAACAACAGTTGATTTTTACCAGTGCGGTTGCAAAACTGAGGCTGAGCCACAGTCCCCAACTCCTAACCCAGAGGGCCCTGTCCTCCATACCCTTTGAGACCGATCACCGTGGAACCCCAGGAGAATCTGAGTAAACGCTGCGGAGACCGTCACTGACACTGACAGGGACTGAAACTGAGGGTAGTGAGCACGATTAAATATCTATAAGAAAATAAAAAAGCACTTTTAAGGCTTATTATGTAAAGCAGGGATCCAAGAGGCTCAGACGCCACCTACTGGAAGCTGAAAGAAAAACACCTTCTTTGCAGCAGGCTAAAGAGAGACCATTTATATAATAAATCTTCTTTCTGTAAAAAAAACCAGCAGAATACACTTTCATTAATGCCCAAGCAGATAAATAGTCCATTAAACACCATGAATAACCACAGTGACAAGGCATCTCAGAAAGAAAGAGAACAATCTCCAGAAAACTAGTTTACAGACATAGGAATATACGACTTAAATGACAGAGAATTCAGGACCAGTGCTCAGAAAAATACAATCTTCCTAGATTAAATCAAGAAGATCTGAAAGATCTAAATAGACCAATCAGCAGTATAGAAATTGAAACAATCATCAAAAACCTACCAAAAAGTAAAAGTCCAGGACCAGAGAGCTTCACCAGTGAATTCTACCAAATGTTCAAAGAACATTTAATATCTATTCTCTTCAAACTCTTCCAAAAAAATCAAAGAGGAAGCAATACTTCCCAACTCATTTTAGGTGGCCAATATTACTCTGATGCCAAAACCTGGTAAAGATAACACAAAAAAAGAAAACTACAGACCAATATCTCTCATGAACACAGATGCAAAAATCCTAAATAAGATACTAGCGAACTGAATACAGCAACATATTAAAAAGATTACACTACGTGGTCAAGTGGGCTTCATCCCAAGAGCACAGGGATGATTCAACATACACAAATCGATTAATGTGATACACCACATAAACAAATTAAAAAATAAGAATCATATGAACATATCAATAGATGCAGAAAAAGCCTTCGACAGGATACAGCATCCATTTATGATCAAAACACTTAACAAAATCAGTAGAGAAGGAAATTACCTTATATAATAAAGGCCATATATGACAAACCCTCAGCCAACATTATACTTAATGGTGAAAAACTAAAAACCTTTCCTCTAAGATGAGGAACAAGGCAAGGCTGTCCATTATTGCCACTGTTATTCGATATAACATTGGAGGTCCTAGCAAGTGCAATCAGGCAAAAGAAAGATATAAAAGGTATCAAAATAGGAAACAAGTCAAACTGTCACTATTTGTGGATGACCTGTTTTTCTATATAGAAAACCCTAAAGACTCCACAAGAACACTTCTAGAAACAAGAAGCAAATACCATAAAGTTTCTGGATACAAAATCAATGTTCAAAACTCCATAGCATTCTTATACTCTAATAATGAAGTGTCAAAAAAAGAAGTGGAAAAAATAATTCCTTTTGCAATTGCACCAAAAAGAATAAAATACCTAAGAATAAATTTAACAAAACATATGAAGGACCTATATAATTAAAATTATAAGACCTTATTAAATGAAATCAAAGAAGATACAAAGAAATGAAAAGATAGTCTCTGTTCTTGAATTGGAAGAATCAGCATAGTTAAAATGACCATATTATCTAAAGCATTATACAGATTTAATGCAATCTCCATCAAAGTTCCATTGGCATTTTTTAAAGAAATAAATAAAAAAATTATTAGATTTGTGTGGAAGCACAAAAGACCACGAATTGCCAAAGCCATCCTGAGAAAAAAGAACAAGGCTGGAGGCACCACGCTGCCCACCTTCAAATTATACTACAAAGCGATAGTAATCAAGACGGCATGGTATTGGCAGCAAAACAGACACCGGACCAGTGGAACAGAATAGAGAGTCCATAAGTAAGCCCATATTTACATGAGCAAATAATTTTTGATAAAAAAGCCAAAAACATACAATGGAGAAAGGAAATCCTCTTCAATAAGTGGTGCTGGGAAAACTGGAAAGCTACCTGCAAAAGAATGAAACTACCCTGTTGTTTATTACCACACACCAAAATTAACTTGAAATCGATTTAGGACCCAAATATAAGACCTGAGGCAATACAATGCATATAAGAAAACATAGGAACTAATCTCAAGGACCATGGACTTAAAGAAGATTTTATGAATTTGACCTCAAAGGCAAGGGAAGTAAAACTCAAATAAATGAATGGGACTACATCAAACTAAAAAGTTTCTGCTCAGCAAAAGAAACCATCGACAAGGTGAAGAAACAATCATCTGAATGGGAAAATATATTTGCAAGCAATGCCTCTGATAAGAAATACAACTCAACAACAACAAAAAAACAAATGATACAATTAAAAAATGGGCAGAAGACCTGAACAGATACTTCTCCCTAGAGGACATAGAAATGGCCAATAAATATATGAAAAGATGCTCAACATCACTAGCTATTAGGGAAACGCAAATCAATACCATAATAAGTACTATCTCACACTTATTAGAATAGCTATAATCAACAGGGCAAGTAATAATGTTGAAGAGAATGCTGACAAAAAGGAATCCTTATACACTGCTGGTGGGACTACAAATTTGTACAGCCACTATGGAAAAAGGTATGGTGGTTCTTCAAAAAACTAAGAATTAATTTACCATATAATTCAGTAATCTCTCTACTGGATATTTACCCCAAAGACTTGAAAACTCATGTCCATAAAGATATTGGCTCACCAATGTTCATAGCAGCATTATTCACTGTGGCCAGGACATGGAAGCAACCAAAGTGTCCTATGATAGGTGATTGGCTAAAGAAGCTTTGGTACATGTATACAATGGAATATTACTCTGCCATAAGAAGAGAAGAAATACTGCCATTTGCAAGAACATGGATGGACCTTGAAATAATCATACTAAGCTAAATAAGCCAGACAGAAAAAGTTTAAAATCACATGATATCACTTATATATGGGATATAAACCTAAAAGCACCAAATGAACAAGACAAACAAAGACTTATGGACATGGACTATAAACTAGTAGTTACCAGAGGGTAGGGGGTGGAGGAGGAGGGGGAGGTAGACGGGATAAAGGGAGTCAAATATGGGGGGGGTAGTGGGAGGGTAAAGTGGGTAAAGGGGATCAAAGATAAAAAATATTATTAAAATATCAATCTAAAAACATTTGAATGAATGTTTTTCTAAGATTAGTCTTAGTCTATTGTGTGCCAGAAAAGAATGCAAAACTGTGAAATTATTTTTCACTAATTTACTAGAACCTATTTTATCTTAAATTTTATAATATTCTAGATTACTAATTTTAAAGTTGGCTTATAAACCCATAAAAATTAGCATATGTTTTAGGCCATATAACACGTAACTGCCCTTTTTGCCCCACACATTTCTGAAAAGGACATGTATGGAAAACAAATGCTGCAGTAGAAAAGGTTTTTTTTTTTTTTAGTCACAGGAAAATCAGGCCAGCCAACTTTTTATATTTCTTGTCATGGTGCAAGATAGCATTTGTGGTTTTTTTAAAAATGTTTTTTAAAAATTTAAAATACAATTTTCTTTTAATGCTCATGAACACCAATTCTTAGAACATGTCAACTAAAAAGTATGCTAAAAAGGTGAGTTCAGAGTTTAAAAATCTTTGTAATTTAATTATCGAGATGTTTATTTATGGTTAATTTAATCAAATAACAAATAGATATTTTAGACACATTCTCTAAATTTATTTATGTGCATGCATACACAGTAAAGCATAAAATGCAGCGTAATATTAACAATAGCACATCTAAATGAAGGGTATGTAATGTTTCTTGTAACATGATTTTTGCAACTTCTTATAAGTTTAAAATTATTTTTAAATAAAGTTAAATTCAAAATATTTAAATGTGTTTCCATTAATTTCTAGCTCAATTAAATTTTTTATTGAAATTGGTTAACTTTGGAGCTGTATACTATTAAATTTACATACATTTATTGTGCACTTTTACTTGCATTTATTCCTATTTAGCTACATTTATTTATATCTAAAACTATAACTTAAAATAAATAAATTTGAGAACATTGATCAGACTCTCTTCCTTCAAACAATTTGTTCATTCAGCTTTCAAGACACCATATTGTGGTTTTTCTCTCCTATCTCTAGTTGCTCTTTCTTAGCCTCCTTCCTTGATTCTTCCTTCTCTCCCTAATGCTCTAAACTTTGGAGGGCCCAGTCTGTGGTCTTGCCCCTTACCTCCATTTTCATTCCCTTGCTGGGTGAGTATATATAGTCTCTCTTTTTAAACTACAATGTGTGTGCTGAAAATTCCCAAATGGACATCCCTGTCACGAATTTCCATTATTTTCAGATTCATATATCCAGCTGACCACTTGATATCTCCACTTAGACCTCAAACCGGCATCGCCAACCTGACCTGTTTGGAAGTGAACCACTGATTTCCCCCAAGCCTTCTTCTGCGACAATCCTCTCTATCTTGGCTAATTACAACCCCAAACTTTTTACAGGTTTTGTGTCTAATTAGTTCATTGTGTCATTAGCCACATACATAATTATTTTCAAGACATATCTCTTTCTTTACATTCAATTGATGCACTTAATATATCACATTTATATGTGAGAACAAAATACTTGGAGTCATCCATGCTCGTCACATTATCTCAACCAATCCTGTCAGGTGTACCTTCAACATGTATTTCCAGTTCTGATCCAACTATTTTACTACCTTTACTATAACATTCCCTTTCCATACCACCAACATCTAACCTAGAATTTTGCAAAGCCTTCTAACTGGTCTCCTTATTTCTGATCTGCTCCTTTCAGATTATTATTTTTTTTTAATATAAAATTTAAAGTAATACATATTCCTTGAAAACAAATTTTGATATATCAACTTCTATTATAACTTAGCTTAAAGTATTTTCTAATCGTTTTAGTGTTTTTGACACATAAATTAATTAGAAGCATATTATTTAATTTCATAAATTTTGTATGTTCTAGATATCTTAGTGTGACTGATTTTTAACTCAGTTTGTGAGTAGATAATATAAACTTTTTGACTGCAATTTTCTTAAATTTATTGAAAAGTTCTATGGACCAAGATATGATTTATCTTTGTAAATAAATCATGTTTACTTGAAAATATTGTATATTCAGCAGTTGTGCTTATTTTTCTATAAATAACAGATGATGCTGGTTGATAGAGTTTTCAGATGATCTATGTCTTCACTAATTTTATATATTTTGCTCCTTAGTTCCAGAATTTCCATGTTTATTTTTGCAGTTTGCATTTCTCTGCTGAGATTTCATATCTTTTTATTCATAGAAGCATGATTTTCTTTACTTCATTGAGCATAAGTAAAATAATTCTTATAAAGTAAACCAATGTTTACTAATTCTATCTTCTAGTCTTTTCTCTTGATACTGGGACACACCTTCTTATTTCTTTATATGTTGAGTAATTTTGGATTATATGTGAGGCATTGTAATTATTTTATCATGGAGACCCTGGATTCTACTACATTTTTTCAAATGGAATTGACTTTTTTATTTTAGCAAGAAATTAATTTTAGTGGACTCAGACTTCAAACATTGTCAATTTAAGTGGACTCTGTATTCTGCCTGACAGATACATGATTCTTGAGGCAGGTATAGATTTGGGCATATTTTATATACAGAATTTAGGGTTGCTTATTGCTAGATCTAACTTTTCAGGATGATTTCTTCCTTTCCTGAGATTATTCTGTCTAGAGAGAATATGTATAATTTTTTTTCTTGTGTTTTTAGCCTAATGTACAAAAGAAGTAACTCACCCTTTTCCAGTGCCATCTGCCAGGTTTTTACACTCCTTCAGAACCAAACTGTTTATTTATGATCCAAAGTCTTCAAGTTTTTTTGTTTCCTTTGTTCTGCTTTGTTCCAAGTATAGGGTTGTTAACTGTGTGGGGGTAGAAGCCCATGTGGAATTGGAACTCCCAAGTCTAGTTTATATAATATCCAAAGTTATCCCATTAAAATTACATCAAATCATATAACTTGTTTTTCAAAATCCTCCAATTGCTTCCCTACTCATTTAGAATAAAATCTGAATTCCTCATCATGACTTCATTAACCACTCTAGTTACCTCCCTGACTGCATCTCACATTACTTTCCCCTAGGCATTCACCACTCAAGCAGCACTGTTCTTTTTCTATTACTCATACCTGAACACATTACAGCTATTTGTCCTCAAGACTTTGTATTTGCTTTTCCTTCTTGAAATATTCTTTCCACCAAATGTAGATATGGCTGGAACCTTGAACACCTTCAGGCCATTACTCAAATGTCTCTATTTTTTAAAATACGTTTTATTTTTTTTTTTTAGAACAATTTTAGATTTACAAAAAAAAATTAAGAAGATTGTACAGAAAGTTTTTAGATACACTGCACTCACCGTCCATTACTAACATTTTATGTTAATATGCTGTATTTGTTATAATTAATGAACCACACTGGTACATTATTATTAAGTGAAGCACACATTTTTTTTTTTTTTTCATTCTTTTGGTTTTACCTAATGTCCTTTTTCTGGTCCAGATCTTATGTAGTATATGACATATCATTTCATTGTCTCCTTAGGCTCTTCTTGGCTGTGACAATCCCGAAGACTTCCTTGTTTATAATGACCTCGATAGTTTTAAGTAGTACAGGTTAAATATTTTATAGAATATCTTTCTATTTAAATTTGCCTGATGTTTTTCTCATGGTTAGTCTGGGGTTATGAAATTTTGGGAGGAAGATAAAGGAGGTAGAGTTCCTCTTTTTGTTACCTTATATCATGGGTACATACAATCAACATGACTTATCACTATTGATGTTGACCTTGATTGTCTAGCTGAAGTAGTGTTTGCCAGGTTTCTTCACTGTAAAGTTGCTCTTTATTTTCCCCCTTTCCACATGGCACTCTTTGGAAGGATGTTGCTATGTGCAGGTCGCACTTAAGGAGTGGGGAGTTATGTTACATATCTTTTAGGAAAGAGCATTTCCACAAATTATCTGGAATTCTGCATGAGAGATTTGTCTTTTTCCCTTATTTTGGTTTTATTTTTAATCATCCATTTATGTCAATATAAACTCATAAATATTTATTTTATATTTTAGGTTAAAATCCAATACTACTTTATTTAATTTGCTAAAATTGCTTTAAGTTCAGTGACTGAGAAATCTTTTAGATGGCCCCTATATTCCTTTGACATACTCTTATCATTGTGTGTTTTGTTGTTGTTATTTTTAGCATTTTCTTACTTTCTGGAAGTACAATATGGCTCCTCTTGTATATTTCCTATGCTACTCCTAGAATTAACTGTTTCTCCAAGGAGCCTTTGTTTCTTTTATTGGAGATGACGTCAGAAACCAAGGTATGGGTGCTAAGTGTGCTCATTGCTATAGAGATTATATTGTTTCTAGGCCTTTTTTGATGAGTAAGTAAATATATAGCTATACTAACCCATGTATATAATATACCTATTAATATTTCTAAACATAATTATCTGTATCCATATTAAGCTAAACATGAATCCATACAGATGCTTACAAATCTAGTACATTACCACATGGCTCGTTCTAGCCTCTTTTGCTTGTTTATTTATAACTTCCCATTCCAACATCGAGAAATCTAGCTTCCATCAAATGCCATCCATTTATCAATTTGCTTAATAGTTCGATTCCAGTGTCTGTGTGTGTGTGTGTGTGTGTGTGTACATTTACATATATATTATATAAAATTTTCTAACCCATATCCCTTTGGGAAACATCATCATCAATTAGAATACAATGACTTTTTTTTTTTCTTTTAGTCTTAACGATGTTATTTACAAAGTTATTTAAGGCAGCATTTGTCTCCCAGATTCCTTCATTGAGGTTGTTTGTAAGACAGTTAGGTGGTTTTGTCACACTCTGCATTTCATCCTGAGATATACGTAGCCTCTAAATATATATATTTTTTTACTTGCATGTATTTAGGTTCGCTCTCTGTGATATAAAGTTCAATTAATTTTGACAAATGCATAGTGTCATGTATCCATAATTACAGTATTACAGAGAATAGTTTCACCATCCTAAAACAATCTCTTGTGTTTCATCTAGTCAGCTTCCCCTATTTTCCAAAATCCCTGGACCAACTGTCTTTTTAGTGTCTCTATAGTTCAACCCCTTTCAGAAATGTATGTATTTGGAACCATAGAATATGTAGTCTTTTTAGTTTGGCTTTTTTGATTTAGAAATAGGTATATAAGATTCATCTATACATGTTCATTACTTGGTAGCTCATTTATTTTTATTGCTAAATAATATTCCATTATAAAGATGTAGCAGTTTATTTATCGATTGAAGGACATCTTGGTTGTTTTAGTTTTGGGAAATTGTAAAAAAACTGTTATAAACATTCATGTGCATGTTTTGTTTGGATATACATTTTGAAATCATTGGTTAAAAATCCAGGAGCACATTGAATCACATGGTAAGACAATGTTTGGCTTTGTAGGATATTTTCAAATTATTTTTTAAAGTGATTATGCTATTTTTTATTCTCACCAGCAATGAATGAGAGTTCCTGTTTCTCTTTGTGTTTGCCAACATTTGAAATTGTCAGGTTTTTGGATTTGAGTCATTTTAATTGGTGTGTACTGGTATCTCATCATTTAAATTTGCAGTTCCCTAATGACAAATCAAATTGATAATCTTTTCATATGCTTATTTGCCATCCGTATATCACCATTGGTATTCAGGTCTTTTGCCCATGTTTTAATTAGGTTGTTTGTTTTTTTATTGTTAAATTTAAATTTTTTTCTCACATTTTGGATACAAGTCCTTTATCAGAAATATGTTTTCCAAATATTTTCTCTCAATGTGACTTGTCTCTATATATGGAGATTTCATATGTGAAGAATTAATTTTTCTATCAATGCTCATATTTTCTCAAATTAAAGGAGTTAAATGCATTTGAAATGCATGGAATTAAAGACTTATTCTATTCTAATGTATAGTGTTTCAAAATTTAAGTACTTATATGCATGGCTGGCGCTCTCTCTCTACCTCTCTCTCAATAGAACAATTTTCAATCATCTGTGTAAATGAATGTGTGTATGTGTGGAGTTTATCTGTACTATGAATGAATGCACAATTGCATTTTTTCCCCTTCATCACCAATATTACTCTAGTGCTTTGACGCATATTCTAGTTAATCCCTCTGTAAAAGAACAGTTCTTAACTGCAGAATATTTTCTGAGCATAGAAATCTTTCCTTAGATTTTTTTTTTTCCCTTCTTTTGGTAACTGATCCACAATGGCTACCCCATGGAGTTTCAGTAAAACACTAATCCAGTGAGTTCCAAACACAAAACTGTGGTTATTTTAACCAGCCATAACATAAATTTCACAATTAAACAACTTGAAAAACAGAGTTCAAGTGATTAGAAAATATTTCAAAGTTAGGAAATAGTGTTTTATAGATGTAAATATTTTAGTATATATCTTACATTTATATAAATCTATATATCAAAATACTTCATAATAATAGGTTTACTGTAATAAATATAACCTATTATATAACATATATTATTTATTTATGTATAATGTAAATCATCTCTCATAAATTTCAGATGTGTACCTCCTAGCTTTTTTTTAGTTAACACATAGGCATTCTTTCATACTTCTTTATAGTACTCTGTGATATACCAAGATGGTGTGAGGTCAGCTGCCTGATAAAAATCAACCAATTCATTGGCCTTTCTACTGTAATTATTTATAAAAAAGCAAAAAAAGACTATATCACCATAAAAATCCAAAACAAGTAACATATCCCTCATTACATAAAATATAAATGTAAGCACTAACACAGTAGCAGTGATGTTAACTACTTTACCACACAGTATGAAACCATTGTATATCAATTTAAAAATTTTTTCAGCCTTTATGTCTCTGTCTGGAAATTGTTATTGTCTGCAAATTAATTTCAATTACAGCAGTAGAAGAATTATAATCACATTAAATGCTGGTATTTTGATAGTTTTATAAAACAGAAAAAATGAATCTGAGATGTTTTTGTACTTCTTAGATTTCATCGTTTTTTATTAATGTTCACTGAAAGAGCTCATTTGAGGTAGTTTTGATTGTAAATTCCATATGTCAGCTAGTAAAGCTTAGTTGCCAAAATATGAAGAACAGAAACAGAAGGGAATGCTTAACCAAGCACAGTACATACCAGCTAGTCATTGTTGAAAAACCATCACTGACTGAAATATATGTGAAATTATTTTGATGGTCTGGGAACTTTAGAAAATGATCCATAAGTGAGTAATGTGATTTGGTTATAGATAAGTATATTTAACTATATATGTACTTATCATTGATCATTGTATATTATTTCTAATAGTTTCTGCATGATGGTTTAGTGATTACTGCCATCTAGAATTGGTGAAAAATAAGCTGTTCTACATATAAAGTTACCTTCTCAAAAGAATAATTGGCTCCTCATAAGACCCTAGATATTAAGAATTTATATTAGTTTTTCTTTTGACACTAATGTGGAAATCCATATATTACACAGTAGAACATAAAGGGCATGTTTATATCTTAACAATTGTATAATTCCTTTTAGACAAAGAAATGATTATTATACTTTTGGACTTTAAGATTGATTATTTTCATGATTATGATTCTGCATTTGATAAGCCTGAAAATTCTTTAGATTTTCTAGGCAAAAGGACAATAATAGCTTTAATTACTGTAACCTTAAAAAACTCTTATATAGATTGAATATTTCAGATCTTTATATCTAAAGGATTTATCCTCTGAATATTTAAGTCATCTAATTAATATTTACAACTTCTCATTGGTGGAAACTATAATATGATAAGATAGTTCTCATTGTGAAGAACCAGAATCGTTAGAGCAGAACTGAATAGACAGCTAGACAGGAAACTTGGAAAGGGGTCTTCACCATCCCTTTTCTAATGGAATTGTCCCTCATTAATATTGGTAATTAATTAGTTGAATTAATTTAGTTGATTTGATTCTTCGCATATTCTAAAACGATCACATATTTTAGCCCTATTTTTTCATTCGGTTTATATTTAGTGGCTTTAATGCTTCCCTCCATATTTTTCCCCTATTAAACACTACTGTTGGTTGTTTATAAGACATTTCTTTGTTGTGACTCAAGATGTAAACTTGGCGTATGTGTCCTATCTTGAGTATCAGTTTTCTCATATGTGAAATAGAATTTTTTCACATAAAACTTCCTTATTGGGAGTTGGGCAAATTAAGATAATTCCAGATGAATAATTAGCATGATGGTCAGCAGGTAGAAAAAATTAAATGGTAGCTATCACTGGTAGTATTATGAATTGGAGATTGTATGTGACATATGCAGTCAGTTTTCAGAATACAATGAGCATTTCATTCAAGTAAATAAACATTTATCCGGCTTTCATCCCAAATCCAAAGTAGCTGTTTTCCAGCAAACAAGTATCATGTTTCATTCTCAAAGAATGTAAACATCAATTTGAAGAGCATTGAACTCTACTTTTCTCGGTCTGTCCGATTATTGAGGTACCTCTATTAAAAAACTTGAAGAGACCTAGCTGCTTAGAACTACCACTCTCTTCTTTAAAAAAATGTTTTCTGAAACATTTGTTTTTTACATGTAGAATTAGTCCTGTATGGTACTGCATAAAAGAAATCGTTATTCTATTTTTATTAATTCAAAAGGAATCATTGAGTATCTATGATAAATATTTTATAATCCATGTTGTAAAATGCTTAAATAAATGTATGCAGCAATGAAAATTTCTTGAATTTATTATAAAACTACATAATTTAGTAAATTATAAGAAATCACTATTAAAATATTTTGTGGGCTAGTGGAAGAATTTTATTACTATTAAATAAGAATAAGACACCTGAGTGTCTGCACAAGGTTACAACATATATTTAATTTATTCCCTTTCATATTTCCTTTCTGGAAAATAATTTTTTATCACAGTTTTCTGTAAACTCATTAATATCAAATATCTATACACTAAACCTATACTTATTTATAATGTAAGTGATTTTAATTTTTTAAAGCATAAAAAACAAATTCTAGTATTTAATGGCTCTTATTAGTACTTATGTTCATGCTAGGATTTAAAAGATAAAAAGCAAGGTCAAAACAGTTGCTGAGAAAGTGTAAAGTTTTGAGGATATCACAGAAAATAATGCAGAAGAGCACAGATGAAGGAAATGTGGCTTGGTGTTAAGGACTTTATTAAGCTGTAAAGCTTCTGTCTGGGCTGCTTCTGCTAAGGCTATATATATAAATACGCACACACATGTGTGCATATACACATAGAAACACATCTGTAAATGTGTGTGTGTATCTACATGTGTATGTGTGCATATGTGTAAAATTTCCATAAGAACTTAATTCCTACTTTAAAATCTTAGACAGGGAAGCAACTCTGACTTTAATATTTTAAAGCCAAAATCAAGTTCTTATGAAAATTTTACAACTAATTTTTAAAATTTTTATAGTTTTAAACAATTCTCTGCTAAGACATTCCCTTATTCCTAAAAAGCCGAAGGCCTTGCTAAGTATTCCAGTAAATGTAAATAGCTTTGCAGTAAAGGGCATAAAAGCAAATAGTGTGTTTATAGAGGGGGTGATTATGTCATACTATTGTAAAAATTATTTAGAATAAAATCTTCAGCATACTCGTCAGTAGATGATAAATCACTTCTTTTAGATTATTTAGATTACTTAGATCATATCAAAACTGCCAATGGTAACTATAACAAACATTATCTATTTTTATAGTTGACTTCTCTTTTGTGCCAATGTTTGGAGCTTTATATAATAAAAATATTTTTAGTATGCCTCAGAATTAATTAAAAACTGTTAGTGTATGTGTGTGGTTCTTTCCATTGTAGGTTATGAGGACATGTTTAAAGTATCTCATTACTTTTTTTCATTTTTAACAAAAATTGTTATTATTTTGTGGGCATAATTTAGAAAATCTATGACAAACATTTAGTATTAATCTGGCAGTTGAAAATATTAATCGAAGTTATTAAATATCGGGTTATTATTTTGCAATATATAAATCTATCAATATCATAGTTTTTTTCTGATTAGAAACACATAGGGCAGAACCATTATCCTTCATTCCACTTTTAATAAAATAGTGTTAATTTATTTTATTTTTATAGTAGACATTAATATTAATACCATCTTAAGCCATGGCACCAAATTAAGCAGTACTAAAAAAATACTAATTTTATTTGAAAGATAATGAACTGTAGTGGAAAGAACACAGACTGGACATCAGTAGATGTGTCTCTAGGTCAGGATCTGCTCAAACTAGCTATATAAATGCCGATAAGATATTTGGCTTTGGGGGGGTCTCAGTTTCCTTAGCTATAAAATGAAATTTTATGAAAATGAGTATATCTCTTTATATTCTCTACTACCACCTTTAGTTGGATTATGACACATAAAAAAGAAAGAAAATGATAGATATGCTTATTATTATGAAACATGGGTATTAGGTAATGGTTTAAGTTATTTTTTATAAGACAGTGTTACTATATTTTTATTATTGTACACATTTGGAGAGGAGTAAATGATGTAGAAAGCAGAATGGTTGGAAAAGCAGAATGAAGCATTTTATAGTATAGATAGTGGTAAAAGACAAAATATATGTAAAGAAAGGAAAACCACAGATGAGAGTATAATAATAAGGAAAAATGAGAAGACTGAGCAAAAAGTGAAAATAAAAATCTCTCAAGCCCATATATTTCTGCTTGAGTAAAAAAATACTTTCATTGTCTTATTACCACCACTGATCTGAAATTTCCACTTCCTGTTTATACTCTCAGCTGATATATTTAACTTTGTGTCAAATATAAATATTCATAAAGTTCTTCCTGACAAAATAGCAGAGTAAAATTTAATTTTTGATTGTAAATTGCATGGCTTCAAATGGCATTAACTATGACATTCATTAGAAATATTTGAAGCAATGATCATCATTAAAGGAAGAAAATATAGATGAAAATATTGTGGACTTCATAATCTGTAAAGAAAGGTGAAAGGATAAATGTAATGTGAAATTTATTTGTTCATCCCAACAAATGTTTATTTGGCACCTTCAATATACAGTGTCATATTTTAGGAGTGACCATGTTAAAGCATGGTTTCTGTGCTGAATGAATTAGTAAGCTCTGCTTCACTATGTAAAAAAGTTCCTCAAACAGAACTACGTTTGGAAAAAGAAAATTGAAAATGGATGAAGAATGAAATTCAGAATAGAGGCATTGCTTCATCCTCTAGATAGGCACCTGTGAGTTTACACATGCATGAGAAAAGAGAGACGGGGAGGGAACCTAATTAGACTTGATTGGGTGTTGCAAGTTGTTATTGTATAAAATGGCATTTTTTGAACTGCAGAATTTATAATCCTATTTGATGTCCTAGTTGACTGAAGGGCTGCAGAGTGGGGGTAAAATATGTCACATTCAGTGTTTAGTGAAGGAAGAAGTTCTCAACATTAACTACCCTCTAGAAATAGACATAACTGCCCTCTAGTCCTGACATGTTTCAAACGTTGGTAAAAACTGAAAAGGAAAGAGAAAAATGAAATTCAAAAAAGAAGTATGCATAATAATGTTAGATATCAATATCATTAAAAAATAAATAGTACATCCCAAACACACACACACTCATGCACACACACACCAACATTAATAGATAGATGATGATATATATAGTTAGATGATAGATAGATAGATAGTTAGATAGATAGGTAATCTTGGTTACTTTAGAAGGGGGAATTAAATGTTATGGGAAATATGATTCTATGTAGGAGACATTTTTCTGTACATGTCTCTGTACTATTTTGACTTAGTAAAAACATAACATTTGCATGTAAGAAATAAAGTCCTAAAGAAAAGGGCCAGTAATAACATACTTTTATATTATTTATCCACAGCTTACTATAGTCTCTACAAAAAAAAAATAATAATAATACCTCATTCTCTTTCAACATGGGTTGGGGTTTTGAGAAATGGTTTACTCCTACCCACCCAATCCCCCACTTTTTTTTTTCTGGACAAGACCAACAAGGAGATATGGACAGTGGACCAAGAAGATGCTCTGGAGAAGTTCACTTTAACCTAGCTTTCTACTTTTGTTCAGGGGCTAAGTCCACCAAGAGGCATGAACATCTTCTGTTTCAAATCCTAATCACGAGGGCAGGGGTAGCAGAGGCTGCAGGCTGAGATACAGCAGCCTTCAGCTGGTATCATGAGAAATTAACTCATTGGCATATTACTTTTTTCACAAATACAAGAAATATTTACTTAATGTCTACCATATGCCAAGAAATCAATACAGAGCTCTAGGAACATAGATATTATGATAAATGCTTGTCTTTAAATAACTCAATTCATTGAAGAGAGACTCTCATGAACAATCTGTTGTAATACAGTGTGTAAGACTATTATAAAAGTATGTAAATACAAAAGCGCTAGCGCAGGATCTCTGCACGAAATTGCTCAAGAGAGGCTTACTTAAACAAAATTGAAAAACTTTAAAAAATGAGAACAAGTTTGCTAGGTGGACTGGACTTTGCAGAAGGCATTTATTACTGGCAGATGACATTGTATCTGACAAGCCACAAAGGAGTAAAAAAGACAATTTTGGTAACCTGAAAAATTACCTTTTCAGATATAAGAAGCAAAGCAGGAAGCATCTGGAGATGCGGCTGAAGATGAGATTTGGGAATGAAGACTTTTATTCCCTGAAAAGGTTTGAACTTTCTCCTATGGGTCATGGAGAACCACGGAAACAATTTAAGCACAAGCCTAGCAATCCAAAGATCAGCCCTGTTCCAGTTTTGGCTGTGTTAATTTTCTGTTTTTATATTGAGGCATTTGGTTGTTTCCAAAAAGAAAAAAAAAAGTTTGATGGCTAGGTGGAGTGCCAGGAGAGAGAGGGAGCAATTGGATGGGTCATTTTATGAACTATATAGTTGTTTAACCAATGTGCTGTATACTTGAAACTAATTTAAATAAATACATTAAAAAAAAGTAAACTGATACGAAAAAAGGCACATTATTAATTACAATAGAACAAAATTTTATTTGTCTAAATAAGAATGAGGAAGGAGAAGTGAATATTCAAAGAAAAGGCTAAACATATTAATGACGAATGAGTTGGGCATATGTATAAACTGCCATCAACTGAAGCAGCAATTGTTCCTATAGTTTTTACTTCTAAATATATCTTCAGGGGAAAAGTTAAAATATTTTATAGTCAGTGTAGACAATAAAACGGGCAGCCTTTAAACAACTCAGAGTAAAGACGTGCCAACATTTTTGAAGTCATTTTTCTAAAAAGACTATGTAGTGGTACTATTTATATTTCATGAACGGTGGTGCATTACTTTAGGGAATTAGCTCAGATTTCTACAAATATCATGGCACACAAATGCTGTACTTTGAGTTTCTATTTGAATTGAGTTGTGTGTGGTCTTACACACAACCAGGATCATTGGCAGCTAATCCTCGTGTCTCCCGGAGAACAGAATTCTCATTGTTGTGGTTCTTCCCTGGAAACAGCTGGCCTACCTTTCCTGGGCTATTTGGCAGGATGGGCAGCTGCAGTCCCCACATCACACAAATCACCAGTGAAGCTTATTTTGATTGCTAACTTCTGCTACATCAAGTTACTTTCTGTACTGTTTTTCTGTATATTGCAGTAGGTTCTTCCCTCGTACTGTTTCACCTCACAAAACGTTTGGACTTCAGATCTTCTCTTTCCACTGTAAAGATTCAAGGATTTCTCAGCTCTGGAAAAAGTTACTCTCTCAGATTCATTGCTACAGATTGGAATGAGAAAAAGTCCTTTATTTTCTCCTTTTTAAATTGTATTCATAATTTCCTCTAAGTTATTTTTGACATTTTCAACATATATTTTAATATACATGAAAAGTATGTAGTGCATATTTGGGGCAGTTTGCATCATAGGGAAATGTGTATTTCCTTGTTACAGAGGAAAATCCTCCACTGATGAGCTTTCTTCTCTGAAATGAGAGAATTTCCTTTTTGGTATTAGCACGAGGCAGGAGGGGATGGAAAAAAAACATGGTCATGACAGGAAGTGATTTAAAATTGCTAAGGCAGTTTATATGCACAGCATGATGCTCTAAATCAATGCACTAATTGATTTATAAATACATTAAAAAAAAGTAAACTGATACGAAAAAAGGCACATTATTAATTACAATAGAACAAAATTTTATTTGTCTAAATAAGAATGAGGAAGGAGAAGTGAATATTCAAAGAAAAGGCTAAACATATTAATGACGAATGAGTTGGGCATATGTATAAACTGCCATCAACTGAAGCAGCAATTGTTCCTATAGTTTTTACTTCTAAATATATCTTCAGGGGAAAAGTTAAAATATTTTATAGTCAGTGTAGACAATAAAACGGGCAGCCTTTAAACAACTCAGAGTAAAGACGTGCCAACATTTTTGAAGTCATTTTTCTAAAAAGACTATGTAGTGGTACTATTTATATTTCATGAACGGTGGTGCATTACTTTAGGGAATTAGCTCAGATTTCTACAAATATCATGGCACACAAATGCTGTACTTTGAGTTTCTATTTGAATTGAGTTGTGTGTGGTCTTACACACAACCAGGATCATTGGCAGCTAATCCTCGTGTCTCCCGGAGAACAGAATTCTCATTGTTGTGGTTCTTCCCTGGAAACAGCTGGCCTACCTTTCCTGGGCTATTTGGCAGGATGGGCAGCTGCAGTCCCCACATCACACAAATCACCAGTGAAGCTTATTTTGATTGCTAACTTCTGCTACATCAAGTTACTTTCTGTACTGTTTTTCTGTATATTGCAGTAGGTTCTTCCCTCGTACTGTTTCACCTCACAAAACGTTTGGACTTCAGATCTTCTCTTTCCACTGTAAAGATTCAAGGATTTCTCAGCTCTGGAAAAAGTTACTCTCTCAGATTCATTGCTACAGATTGGAATGAGAAAAAGTCCTTTATTTTCTCCTTTTTAAATTGTATTCATAATTTCCTCTAAGTTATTTTTGACATTTTCAACATATATTTTAATATACATGAAAAGTATGTAGTGCATATTTGGGGCAGTTTGCATCATAGGGAAATGTGTATTTCCTTGTTACAGAGGAAAATCCTCCACTGATGAGCTTTCTTCTCTGAAATGAGAGAATTTCCTTTTTGGTATTAGCACGAGGCAGGAGGGGATGGAAAAAAAACATGGTCATGACAGGAAGTGATTTAAAATTGCTAAGGCAGTTTATATGCACAGCATGATGCTCTAAATCAATGCACTAATTGATTTAATGGAGCACATTTATTCAGATATAAAAAAACTCATATGTTACTTGTGTATCCATTAAAAAAAGTTTGAGTTTGAGAGAGCAAAATTAGAAAACTCTTTTTTTTTTTTTTTCTTTTTCTTTCAGTGTTTCCCCATAGAAAAAGCTCTGGAGTCTCTTTTCATCTATTAAATCTCATAGATTTTCAGATACTTTCATGTATTAACAGCCGATTTTTATTTACTAAAAATTCCAGTGTCATCTAATGAAAGCTTCCACCTTATGTAAAATGTAGAGCATCTCAGGCCCATTACTCCTTTGCATTTCAGCTATGGGAAATGAACACCTTGAATGCTACTTTGCTCTTCTTTTTCTACCTCCAGATTTCCCACAACTCATTCTGTCGTTTTTGGTTTCTAGAGGATGATGTGATGGGTAGGAAGAGAAGGATCAGAGGAAGAGACATATCAGCTTGACCTTCTTGTTTTCTCGGTTTCTGACTGTTGGTGTCTTCTCCCTGGTGCATGTGTTACACGTCCTGTATGACCCCTTAAAGCTTCCCCACTTCTCTCACACTGGTGTCTGAGCACATTCTGTTAAGGTCCACATAATCCAAGAGGAAGCCATTCCTTTCGGACTGTATTCATTCAAGATGGTTTCTACCAGATATGATCTGTCCTGCTCATTTGGACCACAAGAAATAGTATACATTTTTGCCTATCCTCTTTCTTCTAACCTTGTCAGACTGACACACTTCTCTGGAAAAGGATACCTAAACTGAAGGGGACACATGACATTCTTTGCCACTCTGCTACAGCCTCTCGGCAGCTCCAGGCCTTTTCCTTCTGCAGTTCTGCAAACATTTAGCTGAGATGAGTTTTCTTTTCTGGCAGCTGCCTCTCCAACTTCTTTGACTGTTTTCTTTTCACTTCCTGCATTTGGCCACAGAAAGGGAAATACTGCAAAGAGATTATTTTCTATATAATCTCTAAAAAATCTCTGTAATGCCTCTAAGCAGCTCTCTTATAGTGAGAGAAAGAGCAGTAAGATATGCTATAAGCATTAAAAGGATAGTTTTGTTTTCTTGTTTTAAGCCTGGCCATGGGTACTTGTCACAATTTTTTCTTAACATTGCCTTTTAGCCAGAATTCCCAGTACACAAACATTGCCTCATTTAAAATCCTGATAAATTAATAAAAATTTCACATTTTTATCTACGTGTTTTATCTATTGTATAAAGCTGATAATAGCTCTCAAAGATATGTCCAATGTCTTAATCTCTGTAACCTGTGAATATTATCTTATATGGTAAAGTTTATGCAGATATGACCAATTTAAGGATATGGAGATGAAGACAATATTTTGAATTATCTGGTTGGGTCATAAATGCCATCCCAAATCTCTTTGTGAGAGAGGTAGGAGCAGATTAGACTACACATTAAGGAGAAAGCTATGTTAAAATGGGGCAGATATTGGAGTTTTAAGGCCACAAGCCAAAGATGGCTAGCATATAACTCTTCCAACTCCTCACTAAAAGAGATGAGGAATGAGCTCTCCCCAAGAGCCCCCTGAGGGAATGCAGACCTGCTGACACCTTGCTTTCAGACTTCTGGCTTCCAAAACCACATGAGAACGAATTTGTGTTGTTTAAGCAACCCAGTTGGTCATTTTATATGGATGCTATAGAAAACTAATATACCTATTATTATATATTATGAATCCAATTATAAATCTCAGATCTCATATCACTTGACTTATCAGAAACATTTAATATCAATGACCTCACTCTTCTTCTTGGTGTAACTTTCTTCACTGGGTTTCAAAATGCCACATTCTTATTTCTTGTACATTTTTGGCCAATTGCTTTCATTGCTCTTTGCATTCTCTCAGACCTTTTAACATGTGAGGGCCCTGCAGCTGTCATTTGTTCTTGTCTCTGGCTCTGCCCTTCTCTTAATAATCTTTATTCTCATGGTTTTCAGTTCCATGGTGATTCCCATATTTACGTATCTAGCTCAGGTCTCTCTATTGAACTCTGAATAACATTTCCAAATAGTTATATAATACTCCTATGTGGATGTTTAGTAGACACCACTACTTTGCACATGAAAGCCATACTTTTGATGTTCCATTCCCTTCACATAGGGCCAATTCACAGTCTTAGTTCAGCTGAAGGTAACTCTACCGCTTAGGTCAAAGAGTTTAGAATCGTACTTCATTGCTCTCTTTTTCCCTCCCTTAATATCTAAATAATCAGTAAATATTAGTTCCTTTATTTTAACTATATATCTAGAATCCAACCATGTCTCATCTTCTTCAAAGTTATTATGCTGATTTAAGCCCCCTAGATTATGGCAATGGCCTCCTAACTACTCTCCCTGATTCTATTCTTGCCTTCTATTTGCAACACAACTGTTGGAGTAATGGTTAACCTAAGTTAGGATCTCTTCTTCTGGGAAGATAGAGTAGGTCTACTTTATCATACTCTAACTAAGTACAACTAAAATTCCTGGGTATTATATGTAAAATAAACTTAAGAAGACTCTTAAAGGTAGAGAGAATAAAGCAAATCAGTTAGGTATCTCAGGACCCAGGAAATAATATAGCAGTAAGTTTCTTAGTTTTCTTTTTGCTTCATATATACCAGACTGGATACCCGAGAAGTATGCTACTCAGAAACACCATCAGACACATCAAAACAAATAGCCCAAGGAAAACTTGCTTTTTCTAGCCAACAGACCAGAAAAAAAGCCAGACAATATTGAATCTATTCCAGCCAACATCACAGAAAAATCTGTTGCCCCACCCACTCCCATGACAGCAAAAACCAAGTGGAGATACCAAGGTGGTATGAGAGAAAGCTAAGTGGCAAGCCAAGACTTTTATTCCTGCCATGAAGTAATTAGTTTCCCCCTGGCTCTCATCCTCAACTCCATGTTATCAGTGGAGACCGTGTGAGAGCATAAACTTTCACCACGACCCAGAGGTAACAAAGTATCCTCCTCCCTCCACACTGGAATTCTGTAAGAAGAGGCTTAATGAAAAATCAGGACAGTCACCGCTGTTTAGCAGTAACAAGATTATCTTTCCCCATCCTAACATACACAAAAACATAGTGTCAATGAAAAACATTTGGAGAGCCAGAACTCCAACCCCCACCATGCAGTAATGAAGACCCACTCCCTTACCTCATATATCATCGTAGGCTGAATTTGGAACCTGAACTTCCACTCTATCTGGCAATAATGAAGCAGCAGTCCCTTTCACCCACTAGACTTGTTTCAGAGTACTAAAACAGAAGACTTAAATAATATTCAGAGTTTTATATTTTATTTATTTATTTAGTTAGTTGGAGTTTATTGTTTATTTTTCTAACATTTATGATTTTTTTTTAATATTTTATTTTTTCCCCTCCCATTTCTTCCCTCCCCTCTGGTAACCACTAGTCTGTTGTCCATGTCCATGAGTCTCTGTTTGTTTGTCCTGTTCCTTTGTTGCTTTTAAGTTTATATCCCACATATAAGTGGTATCATGTGATTTTCAAACTTTTCTGTCTGGCTTATTTTACTTAGTATGATTATTTCAAGGTCCATTCATGTTATTGCAAGTGGCAGTATTTCATCTATTTTTATGGATGAGTAATATTTCATTGTGTATATGTACCAAAGCTTCTTTAGCCAATCATCTATCATAGGATACTTTGGTTGCTTCCATGTCCTGGCTACTGTGAATAATACTGCTATGAACATTGGTGTGAAAATATCTTTTCAGATATGAGTTTTCAAGTCTTTGGGGTAAATATTCAGTAGAGAGATTGCTGGATCATATAGTAGATCAATCAGTTTTTTGAGGAACCTCCATACAGTTTTCCATAGTGAATATTCAGAGTTTTAAAATATAATACCTAAAATCTGTGGACTTTGATAGAAAACTGCTCATTATACTGAGAACCAGGAAGATCTCAAAGAAATGAGAAAAGACAACTAGCAGACACAATTAAAATGGAATAGGTATTAAAATTATCTGATAAAGATTTTAAAGCATGCACCGTAGAAATGCTTAAATGAGCAATTGCTAACATGCTTGAAGCAAATGAAAATAAAATTAGTTCCAGCAAAAAACCAGAAGCTATAAAGAGGAGCCAAATGTAATTTTTAGAACTGAAGAAATACAATAGCCAATATAAAAACTCAATGGATGGGCTCGAGAGCATAATGGACAAGGAAGAGAAAAGAATGTGTGAACTTGAAAATAAAATAACAAAAATACCTCAATCTAAACAACAGAGAAAAAAATACACTCAAAAAAATGATCAGAGCCTTCAGGACATGTGAAATTTTGACCAAAGATCTAATATTTTTGTCACTATTATGACAGAAACAAAGGGTAAATTATGACAGAATGATAAACTATTTAAAGAAATAACAACTGAAATTTTCCAAAATTTTGCAAAAATGATAAAACTACAGGTTTAAGAAGCTTAGCAAACCCCAAACAGGGTAAGACCAACAAAATCCATGTCAATAAATATCATAGTAAACCTCTGAAGACTATAAAAAAATAAAATAAAATAAAAATCTTGAATGGCCATAGAGAAAGAAACCTCATCTAAGGTGGAAAAACGATTTGAATAAAAGAAGATATCTCATTAGAAATCATAAGGACAAAAGATAGTGGTACTATATATTTTAAGTGCCGAATGAAAATTATTATCAACCCAAAATTCTATATCCAATGACAATATTCCTGAGGAACGAGCAGGAAGTCAAGATATTATCATATAAAGGAAAACAAAAAAAATATTTCAAGGGCTACTCTAAAAGAGTAACTAAAGGGAGTTATTTTATGATAAAAGAAGAAATCTGGGAAGATCAGAAAAGAAGAAAATACATAAAGAGTAAAAGTATGGCTAAATATAATAAATAAATTAAAGCTCATCTCCTTTTGAGCCTTCCAAATTATGTTTGATGATTGAAATAATAATAACCATCTACTGTGGTTCTCAGTGTGTAAAGAAAAATATGACAAATACATTATTAATGAGGAGAAGAAGGTAGGTACCTAAAGGGAGGCAATGTGTCTACATTTCACTTGAACTAGTAAAATGTAGTCACTGGTAGACTTTGATAATCTATGTATTTTGGGAGAGGAAGAAACTTTCCTCTAGCCTTCTAGGTTCTTGCAGCTGGTCTAATTGTCAAATTGACATGAGACAGATTAACAAGAGAAAATAACCAAATTTAATTACATACATACATATAGGAACCACACAAACATGAGAGAATGTCAGAGACCCACATACATGACAGGTTTAAAGATAGACAGTTAAAATGAGGTATATATGACATTTCTGAGCTAAGTATGAGGTAAGGGGCTTCAGAGGGGAGGAAGATCATTCACAAGATGAAAAGAAGAGCAGATGTTCAATAATTAGTTGTTTGCTGCCCTATATATAAGTCATAAAAAGCTATCTCTGGTAAGAACTCTTATTATGGGCAAGGACCTAAATTTAAATTCTTTAAGAGAGAGGTAAAAGTTTCTTTTGTGCTTGCGTGGTCTCAATTGCCTTCAATTCAAAATAATCTTCACGTCAAAGAGGGATATCTGTTCTGAATCTCTTAAGTGTTTATAATATAATAGCTAGAGCAACTATTAAAAAAATCCTATGAAGAAATAAACTTCACAACATTATATGTATGTGTGTGTTCATGTAACCCACAGTAAAGAAGGAAAACAAAACTAATAAATGAAAAACAGAGAAAATAAATTAAAAAAAAAATAAGACAGAATTAAGCCAAAACATAGAAATATTCTTTTGAAATTAAATGGTCTAAATATGCAGATTAAATGATTTATAGACTAAATTAAAAAAAAATAATATCAAACTGTATGCTATCTACAATAAATTCACTTCAAATAGAATTATGTAGTCAAACCTCATTTTATTGTCCTTTGTTTTACTGCACTTTACAGATGTTGCATTTTTTTTTATAAGTTGTGATTTTTTTGGTAACTCTGCATCCAGCAAATCTATTGCAGCTACTTTTTAAGCAACATTTGCTCACTTTGTGTCTCTGTATCACATTTTGGTAATTCTTGTAGTATTTCAAACTTTTTCATTACTATTATATTTATTATGACAATCTGTGATTAGTCATCTTTGATGTTACTACTATAATTGTTTTGGTGCTCCACGAACCACGCCCATATAAGATGGCAAATTTAATTCATTAATGCTATACATTCCCTATCTCTCTCCCTCTCCTTGGGTGTCCCCAGTTCCTGAGACAAAAATATTGATATTAGTCTAGTTAATAACTCTGTTACAGCTCCTAAGTGTTCAAGTGAAAGGAAGAGTCATGCGTCTCTCACTTTCAATCAAAAACTAGAAATGATTAAGCTTAGTGAGGAAGGCATGTCAAAAGCTGAGACAGTCCAAAAGCTAGGCCTCTTGCATGAGTTAGCCAAGTTATGAATGCAAAGGACAAGATCTTGAAGAAAATTAGAAGTGCTGTATCAGTGAACACATGAATGATAAGAAAGTGAAACAACCTTATTGCCAATGTGAAGAAAGTTTTAGCAGTCTCTCTAGAAGATCCAACCAGCGACAACATTTTCTTAAACCAAAGCCTAATCCAGAGCAAGGCCCTAACTCTCTTCAGTTCTATGAAGGCTGAGAGAGGTGAGCAAGCTGCATAAGAAAAGCTGTAATCTAGCAGAGATTAGTTTATTAAACAAAAGTACAAATGAAACAGCAAGTGATGACATAAAAGCTGCAGTAAGTTATCCAGAAGATCTACCTAAAATAATTAATGAAGATGTCTATATTAAACAATAGATTTTCAATTTAGATGATGTCACCTAGGCCTTCATAGCTGGAGAGAAGAAAGGCTTCAAAAGACTCTCTTGTACAGCTGGTGCCTTTAAGTTGAAGCCAAAGATCATTTACCATTCTGAAAATCCCAGGGCCCTTCAGAATTATGCTAAATCTACTCCACCTATACTCTATAAATGGAACAACAAAGCCTGGGTGATAGCATATATCTTTACTACATGGTTTGCTGAATATTTTAAGCTCACTGTTGAGACTTACTACTCAAAAAAATTTGTTTTAAAAAATATTACTGTTCATCAACAATACACCTGGTCACCCAAAGCTCTGAAAGAGATGGACAATGATATTAATGTTGTTATCATGCTTGTTGACACAACATCAGTTCTGCAGCCCATGGATCGAGGGGTAATTTCTTCTTTCTACTGAATTAAGGCTATAGCTACCATAAATAGTGATTCTTCTGCTCTATCTGGGCAAAGTCAATTAAAAACCTTTAGAAAGAATTTACCATTCTAGATGCCGATAAGAATATTCATGATTCATAGGAAGAGGTCAAAATGTCAACATTAATAGGGGTTTAGAAGAAGTTGATTCTAACACTTCTGGATGACGTTGAGAAGTTCAAGACTTCTGTGGAGGAAGTAACCACAGATATGTTGGAAATAGCAAGAGAACTAGAATTAGAGATGGAATCTGAAGATGTGACTGAATGGCTGTGATCTCATAGTAAAACTTTAATGGAAAAGGAGTTGCTTCTATGGATGAGCAAAGAAAGTGGTTTAATGAGAAGAAATCTACTTCTGATGAAAATGATTGTTTAAATGACAAGAAAGAATGTAGGATATTACATCAATTTACCTGATAAAGCAGAGGCAGGAGTTAAGAGGATCGACTCCAATTTCAAAAGAAGTTCTACTGTGGGTAAAATGATATTACATAGTATTGCATGCTACAGATAAAACATTTGTGAAAAGAAGAGTCAATCCTGTGTTGTCTAATTTTAAGTAGTTGTCACAGCCACTCCAACCTTTAGCAGCCACTACTCTGATCAGTCTATGGCCATTAACAATGAGGCAAGACATTCCACTAGCAAAACAATTAAGACTCGCTGAAGATTCAGATGATGGTTATTATTTATTAGCCATAAATTATTTTTAAATTAAGGTATGTACATGTTTTTAGACATAATGTTATTATATACTCGTTTAACTACAGTATAGTATAAACACAACTTTTATATACACTGGGAGACCAAAAAAAAGTGTCACGATTTATTGTAATATTTGTTTTATTGTCTTGATCTGCAACTGAGACTGCAATATCTCCATGGCATGCTTGTATTCATAGTCTAAGAATATCTATATAAATATTATATAAAGTAAATGTTAGAGCAAAAAAATTACCATAGATGCAAAGAAATATCACACAATGATAAAAAAGTAAATCAACCAAAATGGCATAGCAATCCTAAATTATGTCTGAACCAAGCAACAAAGGTAGAAAATAATGTGAAGCACAATCTGATAGAACTGAAAGCAAATGAACAAATCCACTATTATAGTAGGAGATTGAAATAATGTAGTAGAAGTGAACACCACCACTAAGTGATAGTATCTAATCGATATTTATAGAGCACTCTGACCAAGAACAGCAGAACATACACATTCTTTTTAAATGTCCGTGGGATATTTATCAAGATATACCATATCCTGGGCCATAAGACAAACTTCAACACATTTAAAAGAAAATAAATCATATAAAGTATGTTCTCTGACAACAATGCAATCAATCTAAAAGTTGAAGAAAAGATGAGGAAAATTTCCCAACATTTGGCAGCTAATCAATAAACTTTTAATTAATCCATGGATCAAAAACTAAGTCTCAAGGGAAACTTAGAAATACATTTAACATACATTTTTCTAAATCTATGAAATGTACAATACCAAGAATAATTCTTAAGGTAAATAATGGACTTTGGGTGATAGTGATGTGTCAGTATAGGTTTATCCTTGATATAAATACATATATTTACCATTCTGGTGAGGCTATGCATGTTTGTGGGCATGAGATAATGATAAATCCCTGTACCTTTCTTTCAATTTTGTTGTAAACCTGAAACTGTTCTAAAAAAATTATCGTTAAAAATATATTAAACAGAATAAAAGTAAAAGTACATCAAAATCTGTGGAATACAGCTAAAATAGTGCTGAGAGGGGAAATTTATAGCACTAAATGGTTACATTAGGAAAAAAAAAGTTTCAAACAATAATTTTACTTCCTAACTCAAAAACTAGAAAAGAAGAGCAAAATAAACTCAAAGCAAGCAGAATGCAGGAAATAATGAAGAACAGAAACCAATGAAATTGAAGCAGAAAAAAAAACAGAAAATCAATAAAACAAAAAGCTATTTCATTGACAAGATTACTACAATTGACAAAACACTACCAAGATAAACAGAGGAAAAAGAGAGAAATCAGAATTATTAATCTCGGGAATTAAATAGGAGGTATTATTACAAACACTATGCACAGCAGGATATGTGAGTACTTTGAACAACTTCACACACATAAATTGGACAATTTAGATGAAATGAGCCAATTCCTCAAAAAGTATAAACTACCGCAGCTCATCTAATATGACATATATAATTTGAACAGCCCTATAATTATTAAGAAAATTTAATTTATATATAAAAATCACCCTAGAAAGAAATCTTCAAGCCCATGTCGTTTCATTAAAGAATCCTAAGTATTTAAAGAAAATGCCACTCTGTTCCAAACCCGCCTCAATATCTCATTTCACTCATAGTGAAAGCCAAGTCTTTTCTGTGACCTACAAGAGCCTGCTTGATCAAGCCCCAAATTACCTCTCTGAATTCATTTCCCATTACTCTCCTTTTTGTCCTCATATCTAATTGCACATATAATCAAAATGGCCTCTTTATTCCACAAACACAAGCACACAAGGCCTACTCTCACCACAGGGATGATACACCAACTGAATGCTCTGTTTGATATCTGCATTAAATCTACCATAAAAAAAAAATACTACATACTGAGTGGCTTTAATAAAAAGAATAATTTATTTCTCACAGTTTGGAGGCTAGGAAGATCAAAATCAAGGTGCTAGCCAGTTTTAGGTGTTGATGAGATCTCTTCCTGGCTTGCAGGCTATCACCTTTTCACTGTACCTTTACATTGCAGTGAGTGAGCAAGCTCCCTGGTGTCTCTTCTTATAAGGGCACTGATTTAATGACACTGGAGACAAACTCGCATGACTTAATATAACTCTAATTTTCTCTCAAAGGGACCATCTCTAAATACTAACACATTGAAGGGTAGGGCTTCAACAAATGAATTTGGGGAGACACAAACATTTAGTCCATAACAATAGCCATATAATCCATTTTTTGCTTAAGTCTTTACTTAAATGTAACTTTCTGAGTAAGGACTTTCCAGGCCTTGCCACATGACTTTCAACACTCGACCATCTCCCACTACATTATATTTCCCTCCCCAACTTAAACCTTTTCTTTACATGTATCACATTTAATATACTATAAAATTTACTTATTTTTCTTTAGTTTTTGTTTCACTTCTTTACCATAGTATAAGCTCCAGGAGGTAAGATATGAGGCTAGTTATCAAAATTTGTGGGACTAGCAGAAAGTAGAAAGTAGTTGAAATTAGTAGAAATCTCTCCCTATGAAATTTAAATGTGTTTAAGAACCTATGTTCTACTATACTCTATGCTGCTGTTTTGACTAGTTCCGCCTCTCGTATTTTATTTCTTTTAGTTTTCAACTTTATCACCTTAAAGTCTCATTTTGGTCTTATATTTGATTTTTCTTCTTATATTTAATTAACATTTTGTACTGTTTTCTAGAGTTCTTATAACCTGTTCAGTAATCTTACTGCTTGTTAAAACTTTAAACCCTCAATTAGGAAAATAAACTAGAAATTCATTTTAATTAAATATTCAGAAACATAATTTATAAATATACATTCTCATTAAGTACAAAGTAAGCTAATTATGTCTGATATATTTGAAATTATAGAATAGATCATTTTAATTTTAAAATGATTAAATTAAAAATATTTATAACGATCAAATTCTTATAAGCTGTCACCTACCTATCATTTGACGATATTTATAAATAAAAAAATGTAATTTTCATTTCCTTACTAGAAAGAATATTTTAACTTAAGATAACTATTGGAAATATATATCTAGGCCTATTTATATAGGAAGATCTGCCTATATATTTTATAGTTAAACTTACATAAAAACAATAACTATAATTTTTCTAGAACCATGTGAATGAAACCTAAATTAAATCACTGAAACAATTTTATGATGTTTTTATACTGAGAACAATGAAATTTATCAGTTTATTAGACATTAGTATCTTGATTATTCATTTCCATTTTTTTAAATCATGTTTGTTGAATTTATAAGACTCAAAATTATCCATATTTTCTTATTTAGATTTATGTACTAAAACAATTTGAAAGCTGCCAATTTTTCACATTATTAAATAGCATGAAGCTAAAATCTTGTTTTTTATTTTCCCAATTACTTATAATTTGTGAATTTCATTACACTAGTCAATCAGTAGTCATTCAGATTGTTTTTTAAATTGCATATACAGTGCCAGCTGTAATTGATATTTGGAAAGGATCAGAAAATAGTTTCAAAGAGCTTTTTTTCTTTTTATGACTTTTCTGAGTAGATATATTTTACTGATAGCCAGAGAGGCAAATTAATTTTGTTGGAATTTCTTTTATGTTATCAAGTATTTAGTGTTAACATTTTTGTATTGCAGCAATTTATAATTGTTGTATATTCTAATATTATTCTCTTTTCCTATTTAGAATGATGTACCTGTCTAATAAAAATTATATATCATAAAAGATAAATAACCCCCCCAATTAATTACAAATTTGAATATAAAGATTTCCATTCTTAAGTAATCCTAAGGTTACTTTCATGAAAGCAGAATGCCACATTTTTTTAACCTGTGTTTAGGGGAGGCTACATTTACTCCTAACTCTTGGATAAGATGTAGGATTTAGGGCAGAATCAAGCAGCATAATTTTATGTTTTCGACCACAGTGATTGATTTAGGGAAGGACATATGATTTAAATGAAGCACAGTACTTTCTTCGATAACTGTGAGAAAAAGATGTTCTCTTTTTATTGACTATGGATAAAGAGGAATGTGACCCCAATACGGGAGTTGCTTGCAGTCATTTTGTAATCATGAGATTACACTAAGGATGATGATACCCACACATGCAAAAAAGATTGGAGAGGTGGGACTTAGGAATCTCGTTTAAGCCCTTCGTCAAGTTAAACCCAAAGCCACACCTAGACTATTCAGATGCATAAGATATATTCCATTTCTTTAATTTAACTACTTTGTTGATGTCATTTGTTGATGTATATTTGCAACCAAATGATTTACAGAGTTATACACACTGGATTTGAGTTGAAATAATTGGTTCTCAGTCCTGGCCATTCATTGAAATCACCCAGGAGGTTTTTAAAGAATAATGATACTCAAGCCCCATCCCCTAATTAAACCAGAGTTGTTGGGGTTTGTGTTCTAGTGTTCTGAGCATTGGTGATTTTTTTAATCTCTTCAGGTGATTCTAGTATGTAACATGGTTTCAGAAAAGCTAATTTACATGTAAATTACAGGTCACTAAATTCAGAAAAAAAGAAGTGGAAACAAAATGTTAATGTTTAAAAACTGAGAAGAGAAAAAAGAAATATGAGTTAGACTTATTTTAATAGAAGATGGATTAAAGACCATAAATTAGAACTTTTACCTAGTCAAATAATGAATGTTTAGTGTTTTCTGAGGTAATATTTCTAAGATAGACTCTTGAAAAGCTGTATGTGTAAGATGATTAAAATGAACTATACTACTTTTTTATTTTTTAATAATCTATATTATCAAATATACTCAAGTTTGATGATATAGGGTTTAGCATAGCTGCTTTCCACTTATGCTCAAATCTTTATCGCTTACAATGGCTTTAGTTTAAAATTTAAGGGAATATTTTTAATGCAAAGTCTCTATGTTTTGATAAATATATTAATGTCTACGTCTTCATGATCAAGAAGAGATGCCGTCAAAACTATACCTGTATTTACAGTTTGAGACAATGTCCTTTGATATCATGTTGATAGATTGCATTATTGACCCAATTCTTCATGTGTGTATCCTTAATTTTTGTCACATAACTAACTTCCCAATCCTCTGACTAAGAGCAGAGTGTACTTTTCTGCCCCTTAACGCGAGTCTCAACCATGTGTCTTGCTTTAGCCAATAGGATATAAGTAGTCATGACAGAAGGAGGGGTTTTAAAAGGACTTGTACACTGAGGCCATGCTCTCTCTTTTATTTCTGTTGTTACCTTGAGGAAAATATGTCCTGGCTAGCCAGCCGATATGAAAATAGGATGATGAACCAAGAGTTGCAAAACAAACAGATATGTGGTGAGAAGAAAACCTGCCTCATTACTGCAGCCTCAAGCAAGATTCTTTGCTGAATATCAGGCAAACCCCCACCAACAGATTTTCATATCTAGGAGAAAAAGCGATTAATAAGTCTTTGCGTTTTGCAGTGGTTTATTATGTAGGATGATTATGACAATAGATATAAACTTTGCCTGAAGAGAAAATTTTCCACATTCATTTTTCGTTCTGGTAATGAAAGGAAATCTTTGAGTACACAATTAAGGTAAAACTTAAAATGGCTATACTTTGGGAAGCAGTGGCTTAGTCACTACAGAATTCCTTTAAAGCAAATATACAGTTTATTTGGAGAGACACTGAAATTAGTGTTCTTCTATTGGTGTTTCTGTATTGAGAGATATAGAAGAGGTAGGATTGAGCGGTTAAAAATAAAGCCTGATGATTGTATAATTTTACACAGAAAAAAGTACTTATGTCAATTTTGAAAGACTCATTCTAGGATTTTCCACTGATAATTATTTACCAACTACCCCTGGGTGTTTTCAGTTTATTTTTGACTTAATTGATTTTTCCAAATATAAAACTACAACTTTTTACAAGTCAGAAAGATACTTAATAATTTAAATTATCTCATCGTACACTTTTTAGGTCAAATAGTAATTATTGAGTTTGAGGGTTTTAGAGAAAGCATATATTTATAATAAGTATTATAAATAAGTTCCATGAATTTGTTATTTGTGATTTGGAAGAGAAAGCCAAATTTCAATTGTGTTTCATAAGGTGTTGACTTTGTGATGCATCAAGAATGTACCTTTTTTTTTTACTTAGCTTAATATTTTTTATCTCTGAGAAGAAAAAGTTATTGCATACTTTTTACAAAATCACAAAATAATGACATTTCAGTGGAAAAGTATAAGAGGATATGAATTCTGGGAATTAACATAAAAACTAGTTTATCGCATCAGTGTCTGCATTCTAAAAAATACATGGAAGCTTTCAAGAGAATGAAGTAAATCACCTGATTTAAAACATATTGTTTCCATTTTCATATAGCAGTTCTTTAGTCTGAAAAATAGACACTTTGATAGGAACTGACTCAGAAGTAAAATCATAGTATTTCATGACATATATATTATTTATTTTTTATCAGTTTCATAAAAACAAAAGAGGTTCTATTGAAAAACAAAGAGAGAAGTACCTTCATATCATAGTTTGTATTTCTAATAGTACACTTAAAGGCATACTTTTTAATAAAGATTTCTAAATTTGAAAAATAAACCTTGGCATAGTATATGAAGAATTACATATACTTCATGTAATACACAGTGATTTTTTTAACGTGTTTCTCTCCTATGAAGATGAAAAACACTTGTTTCTAATTAGATTTGTTGCATTCTTGAAAAGATTCTGGGTAACACTTTTTGATAGAAGAAAAACATATTTTGATGACACGCATATAACAAGGACCTGGCTGTTCAGCATATTAAAAAGAGAATATTTAAACATAATGCCAATATCAACCTTTACATCTGTTAACAATTCTTGGAACATGGCTCATTATCAATTGCTACCCTAATTCATCACTGTTTTCTCTGTGTCTCTGTGCAGACTTACAGTAAATACAATAGAATGTTTCTGAGAGCCTGCCATTTTAGTTAAATCTGAGGTGTCAATATTCAATGGAACAATTTTGTTCTGTTTTAAAGAAAACAAAATTTAAGAGTTTAGTATTCAGGAGTATCAGTCAAGAGAGGTTATACTTATAGCATTTCTTTCATTGCTAGTATGTTCTATGTGGAATAACACATAAATACTAAGGCTGAGTTTTCTTATTATTTTTCTGCAAGTAAAAATATGAGACAAGTCCATTTTCATATTATAAATTCTTTATTTTTTCAATATAATAGATACATATAAAACATGTCAGAATTATTTCCCTCCTATTGTCAGCTGAATAGGTTTTAACCACCCGATCCTGAATAGAGAAAGAAAAGTGAAAAAAAGTTTACTGCAAAAAATGTTAAGTTTTTATCAGGTATCTGATTAGTCACCAATATTGTTACTTTTTTGTAGGTTAAGAGGGTTCTTTCCTTAGAAGAAGAAAAACTTTTTTTTATTTTTAAGCGAGACAACCTTTGGTTGACCTCACAGATTGCAAAAACCTTGTCAGTTTACAATCCCTTATTTTTTACACCTACAGCACCTGGTCTTCCTAGATGGTCTCCCATCCAAGTACAACCAGGCCCGACCTTGCTTAGCTTAGGAAAACTTTTTTTATGTAATTAATTTATATGTCACCTACTATAAAAATTTTAGTGTGCAAACACATTATGCAAGCAATCTCTGAATTTTGCTACATTTCAGTGTTAAGTGAAATAATTTTCTTAGACTACCTTCATGTAAATGTCTTAAATCAAAATAAATTTTGTTCCAGTAGATTGGAATTAGAAATATTAGAAATATTTTTATTATAAATATATATTAGAAATATATATACACAATATTTTTATTATAAATATATATTAGAAATATATTTTT
>NW_006494610.1:5366265-5378596 GCF_000325575.1 Pteropus alecto
ATATGTGTATATATATATGTGTGTGTGTGTATATATATGTGTGTGTGTGTGTATATATCAGTGATTTTATTGTGGTTCTCTGGTAAGTGAACTTTACTGGCAGAATTTTAATATTTAAGTGTCTATGCTTTTTCTTTAATATTAGACTTACCGGAAAAGATTTTTGCCATTTCATTACCAGAAAAGCAGAATGCCAGAATAGGTTAAAAAAAAAAAAATCTCCTTACAATCTAACGTTTTTTTACTAATCAATTATATTAATCCTCTGTTACTTCTAAACTTTTGTCTGTCTTCCATTCCTCTTTTTTATGTTCAGGAAAGGTCTTCTAATTTTTAAAGATTATTCTGAAGCACAATCTCTCTGAAGTTTGTACTACTCTATATGGGTAAAATTTACCAATACATTCCTTATGCTTTCAATATCTTTCTTTCATATTTCTAGTATAGTAACCCTCATTCTTGTGTTCTACACGTCTTTCTTCTCAAAACTTGAGAGTAAGAAAATGTATAAATATTTATTCATAGATCCTAGCAAATAAAATAGCAGTTTGTGTTTGTTTAAATAATTAACAAATGACAGCACAAATAAATGGAAATGATTAATCAAAGTAGCTTCTTCACCAAACAGGGGCCATTATTGAAGTTCTATGTGCATATTGGTGAAATTTGACTCGATACCTCTTTAACGAGTGTGTTGAGTAATGTATATTTGACAATAATATGAGAGCAATTCATGTTAAAATTTAATATATGTGTATGTTACTATTTAGGTAGATGTTTTGTGTAAGCAAACCTGTGGGGGAGTGTAAGCTAACAGATCTTGCTTAGCAGGAGTTAGGAATAGATATTTAGTGCTTAAACGCACAATTGCATTTTTATCCCCTTCATCACCAGTATTCCTCTAGTACTTCAACACTGCCCTAGTTAATCCTTCTGTAAAAGAACCACTCCTAACTACAGAATATTTTCTGGACACAGAAATCCTTTCTCAGACTTTTTCCCTTCTTTTGATAACTGATCCACAATGGCTATTCCATGGAGTTTCAGTAGAACACTAATCTAGTGAGTTACAAACACTGTAGTTATTGGTCATGGTTTAACCAGCAATAAGATAAATTTCTCCAATTAAACAACATGAAAAACAGAGTTCAAGTGATTAGAAAATATTTCAAAGTTAGGAAATAGTAAGTTTTATAGATGTAGGTATTTTAGTATACATCTTACATTTATATAAATGTATATATCAAAAATACTTTGTAATAATAGGTTTTACTGTAATAAATATAACACATTACATATCATATATTATTTATTTATGCATAATGTAAATTGTCTCTCATAAATTTCAGATGTGTACCTCCTACTTTTTTTTAGTTAAGACATAAGCATTCTTTCATATTTATTTATAATATTCTGTAATAAACCAAGATGATGTGATTTAGTTCATATTAATTTTTTTCTATATGGATTCCTACTGTGCTTTCTCAGCAGCTCCCTTCTGCTTCATTTCCCAAACAATTCTGCAGAATCTGTATATAGGCAGTAAAATCAATTCATCTTGAAATGATTCTTCTACTATAGTTTTTCTTTCTCTTCTCTGGGCTTTGACTGTTAAAGATTACTAAAGTGTCCAGGAAAAAGTAAAGACAGTCTTTTAGAAAAAACGTCCTATTTCAAACCCAGTGATTCTTAAAATATATGAATGAATGTAATATATTAATATATATAGGTCATATAATTGCTTTCTCAAAGTTTTTCAAAGGATAACAATAATAAAAACAACATAAAAAAGAGATAGCTAAGCAATTTTTAACTGGCCTAGCCCGAACATTGTTAATGAAATGCTATCAACTACAAAACTATGTTTATATTGAATCGATATAGTGTAACTTAATCTACCCCAAATAATGAAAACTTATATTTTAAAAACATATATTTTGAGAGTATAAGAAATGTTTCCAACATAAAAATAGAAATCATTATGTATGCTTTTAAAAAATAAAACTATGCTTATGTTCTTGGATCTGGATTCATGAACAAATAATTGCATCCTATGTTACTGAATATTGTCCTTATTCAAGTATATGTAATATTTACAGTTATTTTCCTCTTCTGTGGGTGACACTTCATTACTAAATGTCTGTGCCTTTTTATTCCTTGCCTCATAATTTAGATTCTTGGCATGTGATATTGAATTTTATGGATACAACTAAGGTAAATCGTGCACAGCTGTCTCTATTTTAGATGTTCTTTATGTTTATTCTAGTAGTATTATTATTGTATAACTCAGTGTTACTGAGTCATTGAGTTTCTACTATTCTAGACTAATTATGTAGATTTGTAACCATTTTCAATTCTTGATTACTTTCATGAACGTTCTTTAAATGCAGTTGAAAATTTGCAGATGGTGTTACTCAAATCTTGGTTCAAAAACCACAATAGTATTAATGGCAATATACTCTAAAAGCATTTCAGATCAGAGGTCAACCAAATACAGGCCATGGGCCAAATCTAGCTCGTACCTTATTTTGATATAACTTCCAGGCCAAGAAAAGTTTTTGTTTGTAAATGGTTGTTGAAGAAGGATAACAATATGAGAGGGTTAGTGGCCTATGAAGTCTAAAATATTTAATATCTTGCCCTTTATAGTAAATGTTTGCCAACCTGTTTTTTAGGTTATCTCACTACTTTTACAGTACCAAGTTCATAGTAGCAATTCAACAATATTTATTGAGTAGTCATATTATTTACTTTAGTGTTCTGTTAATTTTCTTTTCATTTTATAAGATTCTAACAAAAATATAACATTACTATAAAAGGGCAGTAAATAAAAATTATTGGAGCAATGTCTTTAATATTTGTATAAATTATTTGATTAAATTAAAAGATATTACTATTAATATTGTCCTAAATAGGGAAAATAATTTTTAAGAGGTGATACTTGAACTCATTTTAAAGTATATTTTCAACTCAGTGAATAATTACATGACATATAGTAAAAAGCTCATGTGAATAAACTACTCGATATCAAAGTTGTTCAGTAAGACTAACCTTATAAAAGTTTTATTGTGACATAATTAATACTATTTTTGATATGTAAGAAATGTTCATGTAATTAGCTATAAATATAAGTAATAAAGTAATAAAGATAAATTTGAAAAAAAATCGAGTAAACAATCTATCAAAAGATCCGTTTTTAAATATAGTGATTTATGGCTCAAAGAATAGTAGCATAAGATAGGACTAATTAATATATTAAAAGATGTTTATTAATAATTCTTGGGTAGATTAAGAAGTTAATTTTATAGAATTTCATATATATTCATCAGAAAACTTCCCACTCTATTTTTATATGACTAAATTTTCTTTATAGTATGACTCATCTCTCTTAACCAAAATCATTCCTACTTTCATTGCCATTAGTCATTTAATTTCTATTAAAGTCAGCAATATGAGTTTTTGTCTGTAATTATTAAAATAAACAATTTCAGCACAGATGCAACAATCAGAAATAATCTAGTCATAGATTTCAGATACAACTGTCAAAGTTTTTTTAACTGCAGTAAATGACACACTAATTTGAAAAGAGGAAATATAATGAAACAGTTTATATTTAAGTCCTTCCTATATATTAATTACCTTCTAATATTATTTCTCTTCTTTACACATAGTCATGGGAAGAAGGTACTGTCATTAGGTTCTTTTCACAATTTAAAATTGGAGTACCTTACTCAAGGTCATACAGTAAACAAGTATGAATCCAAAGTTTGAATCCCTAATGCCAGACACTAGATTTTGTACATTCAACAACTACACACTGCTTTTCAAGTTATCCATAGTATCATTCTGGTATATGTAGTTCTGGGCTATGTTTGAAGAGTGAAGAAATATGCAAAAGTTGAGAGAGAAAAAGAGAGAGATAGAGAGAAAGGTTAACAGGGAAATCGTAATTATGTTATAAATATATTTTGTATTTATAAAATTTAAAACATTTCAGTATTGATTATACAGTTATAAATAACTATAAAATTTTATACATTTGATAGAAAAACAATATGTAGTGACTGACCTAAGACTGGCAATCTTCAAATCATTGAGATCTGTAGTATGCAGACTGCTGCTTGCCACAACTGGGCCGTGGGCATTGCTGGATTATTTTCACTATTGCTTATTGTCAAACTTGAGAATAAGCTTGCCTGAACACTGGAATCACCTGGGGTGCTTTAGTGTTATTAGTGCCTGAGTTTCACACTCAGATTCTGATTTAATTAATATTGGATGGGGATTAAGCAACAGGAGTTTTAAAAGCTCCTCGTGTGATTCTAATAATTTGGGATTCTTGGGAATGACTTCAACTACTTCTATTGCTCTATTCCTCACACAGTTTATACACAAAGCTTGATCTGCATGATGATAGTAAGAGAGGCCAAGGTTTGATTAACCTTTGAGGTTCTTAAAAGTATTTCTCAAATTCTGATCCCTGAATCAGCACTAATGGCATTCTCTGTCAAAGTGTTGGTAACATAAATTCTAAGACCCAATATGGATCTATTGAATCAGAAACTCACGGGTGGGGTCCTGAAATCTGTCATTTAACAAGCTTTCCAGGTGATTCCGATGGACACTAAAGTTTAAGGGGTATTTAAGCCTAAAGAACACAAGTAGGAATTCACAAGTTTTGCCTACTTTTAGCTGGGAATTAAAAAAAAAAAAAACTATATTGCAGAATTCATATTTTAAAAGAATATATAATTTATATCTTTCCATTACATGCCACTTCCTACAGACTCAACTGCACAGTATGTTTGTATCTATTTATTTCATCAGTCATGTTATTATAGAATATCTGTGTATATCTGCATATTATGATACTGATTTTTCAAATATGTTTTGGGTTTGTCGGTGTAAATATTTTAAGTATAAGGTAATTCATATTTTAAAATAATATATAATTTATATCTTTCCATTACATGCCATTTCCTACAGACTCAACTGCACAGTAAGTTTGTATCTATTTATTTCATCAGTCATGTTATTATAGAATATCTGTGTATATCTGCATATTATGATACTGATTTTTCAAATATGTTTTGGGTTTGTTGGTGTAAATATTTTAAGTATAAGGTTTTTATTGTTTAGCAATGAGGTTGCTTATATTTATATGGAATAAGTAGGACTTTAGTATAATCTATATCTAAATATTGATAGATACATCATTGCAAGTCTATCTATAAGCATGTCTATAAATAAGTGTCTATAATTTATATATGCCTATTTATATATGTGGATAGATAATTTAATGGACTTATATAAATATGTTACACATTATATTGATTTCTTTATTGTTATTGGCATTTAACAGTATGTGAGAAACTTTCTATTGGTATACACTTTCATTCAATTGGATTATTAGAAGAAGGATATTTTAAGAATATGGGTCTGAAGTCCTCCAGACACTAGTTTATATCTAGGATTGCTTATATTTATTAACTGTGATTTTTAAGCAATTTTTTAAGCACTTTAGTTTTGGCAAAATTTTGTTTCCTTTATACTCCAATTTCTTCATGTATGAAACAGAGATAATAGTATCTATTTCATAGGACTATCATGAAGTTAATATATGAGGCAATATGTGTAAGAGCCTAAACCCAGGCCACTAGACAGCACTAAACAAATATTATCTGTTTCTATTTCTATTATTATGTAGAAATATTTATTTACACAACAGTAAACTTTTAAAGAATATGTTTTCAACATATTTTAAAAGTTATGTGAAAATTATCTTATTTTGCTTTTCTAATATATTCATATTTTCAACATTTACATTAAAAGTTTTGTGGTGGAAAGTTTTCAGACCTAAAGGATTACTATGAGAGTTAATAAAAGGATCTGTGTAGTGGGCTATTGTTCATTGTAAATGCAGTGGAATCTTGATAAAATATGACCTGCTATAGCATGAAATTTAGTATAATCCTATTGATTGGTGCTTGTTACTGAAAGAACCAGAAGGTTCTTGTTATATACTACTTTATCTATATCTCAGTTGCTTGGCAAAGGCCCAGTGACTCGTGTTTTAATGAAGTCCATCTTTGAGAGAATAATGAAACAAAGTATGGTTCTTCTTCACTTTTTTACAGAGCTCTTAAAGTATTTATGTTAAACAAATGGAGTGGAAACATTGATAGGAAGGCATCTCATGTCTGGGAGGCAAAAAAAACCCCAGATTATTAAAAAGAGAAAAATTTCGAAGTTTTGGTCTTGAAAGAATTGAGAATGTAAGACATTTGATAAGAACTGAATTACTGAAGTTGTTTGAATTTAAAGTAGCTTATTGTTTTTCCAGACTATATTTTGTCTATGAAATGATATAGATGCTATCTCAGTAATTTCATAATTTAAATAAGATTCAGAGTCTAACAATGTAATGTAGATTTCTAATTTTGTTAAATACCTCACATCATTTTTAAAATTACCTTTTGAATATATTGAATAGTTATAGAATATAAACTATTTGAGATAGAATGTCATATTTTATATGTTTTGTATTTCAGATGTTAGCATAGTGCTTGTTATAAAGCAGATATTCAGTATGTGTCTTCTGAATAAGTGGAAGATTAGCATTTTTCATGCATTGATAATTCATCACTATGTCTAGGATTCACTATTACTCACGTTGCTTTTGTTTGAGGAGATAGTAATTCCTAGTCCTGATGGGTTATTATTATTTTTTTTTTTCTGTTTAGAGGAATCTCTAGTAGGATAACCCTCCTGACCTCTCTCTACTCCTGTCTCTGTCACAGAGTGACTTAACTGACAGATGACTGTGAGAGTAGGAACTGAGCTTACTTTGCCAGCTCCTTTCTTATTCACCTCATTTTGGGATCTACCTTTTGGCGTAAAGCAGGTACTCTGGTCTGCTTCTGGTCATGTGGTAAGCTTAGAGGTAAAAGCCTGCAGAGAAAGACCTGCAGTTCTGCAGCTCGGACTGTGACTGTGTGGATGAGTCTCTCTAACACTTGGATGCAGATGAGGAGACAGAAACCTAAGGGTTAGGATGCTGCACACATAAATCATAATCTATCTCTGCTCCATCTCCATCAGTAACAAAACACGTATTTTTATTTCCCTTCTTCCTCTACACTGCTTGTTTCTGAACTCAGGAAAAAGTGGGTGTTACAAATAGACCCTCTTGAACCATAACAGCCTAATATGTATATATCTTATATGTTGATAATGTCACTGACACAAGGGCTGGGATAGGGTGGAGGGCATGGAGGTAAGTACCATTCACTTGACTGAAACTCATATCAACATACCTGAAAATACATGCTACTAGAAAGAGAAGTGTTTTGTACTTGAGAACTCTTAAAACAAACATTGTGAAACTGTCACAGTGCTAACAAATATTAGCGACGTGGTATTCACATAGTGACTGAGAATCCCAGAGTATCACTACTTTTCTATGAGCACAGTAGCCCCCCTTATCTGAGGGGCATTCATTCATTCTAACCCCCAGTAGATGCCTGAAACTACAATAGTACTGAACCCTATATATACATTTTTCTCTATATATCCATAGCTATGATAAAGTTTAATTTATAAATTAGGCATAGTAAGAGATTGACAATAATAACTAATAATAAAATAGAACAATTATAGCAATATACTGTACTAAAGGTTTTGTGAATGTGGTCTCTCTCTCTCAAAATGTCAAAATATCTTATGGTACTGTAGTCAATTTCTCACTTAAAGTAAGCACTTAACAGCTTCTCTTTGGTATAATGAATTGCCAGCATCACTACTTTTGTGCGTTGGCACCATTATTGAGTAAAATAAAGGTTACTTGAACACAATCTGACCATGACTGCTACGAAGTGACTAATGTGTACATGGACATTGGACAAAGATAATTCATGTCCTAGGTGGGTGGAAGTGGGATGGCACAAGATTTTGTTACACTACTAAGAACAGCATGTAATTTTAGAACAGCATACAATTTAAAACTTATGAATTGTTTATTTCTGGAATTTTTAATTTAATATTTTCTGACTGTGGTGCACCGCAGGTAACTGAAACTATAAAAAGTGAATCTGTGAATAGAGAGAGACTACTATATCCACCACATTCTTCTTAATAACTGACAAGTGGGTAGACAATATTTCTATCCCTACTTCTTTGGATACTGTTATAGTTTTGTTTTCCAAGTATCTTTATACTATGTAATAGTTATCTATTTTTCTGTCTTCTCCAAAACAGTCCATATTTACACATCTTTCTAAGCATTCTCAAGTATTGGCAGAAATATTTTTTCTCCTCATTTGTACACCATCATCACATTCAAATCTGAAAATCAAACAAAAATCTAAAACATTTTCCTTTCTATTCCATTTTTCATCAGAAGTTCAACTTCTTATTTCACATAAAGTTATTTTTATAGCACTCCATATTTATATGACTAGAAAAGCCTACTCTACATCCTCAGAAAACATAAAAGAGTAAACACAAACCCTTGTTGATTCTCTACCCAAGAAGCCAGTTTATTATTCAAAGCAAGTGAAACTCAATTGTAAAACTTTGTAATATCTAGTGTGAGATTTATCATCAGGAAATGAAAATAACTATATATATGTGTGTATATATGTGTGTGTATATATATACATATATATCATATATATGTGTATGTATATATACACATACATATATCTGATATATATGTATGTGTATATATACACATATATCATATGTATGTGTGTGTATATATGTATGTGTATATATACATATATACACATATATCATATCTAATATAAAAACTTAAATTGTCTCTCTTGTTTGATCCCTATAAATCAAAACTCAAACCTATTAGCCTTAATCCTATTATTTCTCTTCCTCCATCTTATATGCTTTTAATTCTTTCTGCTCCTATCACCCCCTTGATCCACTTCCCTCTACTTCTGGCTAGACTGAATTCCCTAAAACACCTCTTAAAGTTAGACCTCTCTCAGAACCCTGTTGCCACATAGTAGGCACTCAACAAATAGTTGTTTAATTAATTACTTGGTTACTTAAATAAAGAATAATGGTTAAGAGCAGAGAGGTTAAACAATAATCCTAATTCTAGCAATTTAGAGCTACATAACTATGGTTATAGTTCTAATCTCTATGAACATAAGTTTCTTCCACTGTACTTTGAGGATATTAAATTCTCCTTTTTGAGTTGTTATGAGGATGAGAAGTAAAATGAGTTAAGTACTTGTATGTGTAGGTGTTCAATAAAAGGAAGCTAGTACTGTTAATAACTTTGTACATTATTAATAATTAAACGTAATTATTAAAATATTAATCATTGATAGCTAATTATTGATATATTATTTGTAATTAATAAATTATCAAAGATAAGACTACCTAGGAAAAAGCATTGACCCTCAATGAGTCATACAATACTATAAAAGGGTTGGAAAGAGAAGGGGTGCTGATAACAATATCACATGGATGGCTTTTTCCAGGAACATGCCTAGATTCTCCTTAGTTAACTTTCTTGCATTTGGGTTTAGAACCATTACCATGCATGGGAGCTGGGTCTGAAACATTTATCTTCCGCATTCACAGCAGGTATTTCTGATATAGAGTCCTAGTCTGACCTCGATGACCAGTTTACAGGGCCTTATATTCTTTTTTCATGCATGTCATTCCACTTTTTCTGCAATTACAGTATAAGAAACCTCAGAGGGACTGTGTGTTTGCTCTATGGCAAAGGAAAGATAGTTTGCAACACATTTTAGGTCCATTTAGGACACAGTAGGTTTTTGTGGTCTTGCTCTGAAACCTAACCTACAAGACATCATGAATAATATAACTTGTGTGGGGAAATTCCTTGTGAGCTCTAATCAAACAATTTTCAAAGAGATTTTAGAAACATATCCCTTTACAATTGTAGATGACCTATATTTCAAAGGTTTCAAATGACTCAGTATAAAATTTATATCCACTTTGGAGCTTTCTGTTCATCCTCAGTTTGGGAAACATAATGGTTATTTCTAAGTAGGCGACTTTGATCTGGAGATTACTGGGCACCCTGTTACCTAGTTATTTTTTCCCACACATCTCGTTCCTTAATGTGTACCTCAACATCGTTATCACAGTTCTCATATCAATGTTTAAAAGCCCACTTTTGAAAAATATAATGTCTTTGTTAAAGGCTGATTTGTATCTTGCTTTATAGAAAAATAAACTTAAGAGAAACTTTACTGAAACATTAATACTAACCCACAACGGGCATTGTATTCGAGGGCATGTAACTTTGCACCACTTCTGAAGAGTTAAGATCACAAATTCTTTAGCCTCTGGTCAGGCCTTGGGGAGATACTTTGAAACAGAGTAAGCCCCTGCCACCTCCTTTTTTTTTCTTTATAATGGTTAATACTACTGTGTCTTTTGTAAGAAATTTTGTTTCTGAGATGAAAGGCAGTAACAGTAAAGAAGAAAAGAATTGCTTTGTGATTAAAGTGAAAATGGATAAATTTTTACTGAGTAATGAATGGCTTTATCTCTGGCAAGACTGTAATAGAATGTTTTTCTAGAATGTCATGAGATTTAGTCTGATATAATAATCTCACAATCTGAATTGGGATCGAGGATTGTCTTAATTTCAAACCTATTGAAATTTTCTTCTCGGTACATTCATGGTTATGATAAGATACAGCCACTTAGGCCTGTTTGAAGTTTTTTGCGTGTGACCTATTTGTGAGGTTGTATATAAACAAGTTACATATCCCTATAGTAAAGTACAAAGGTAACTAATCTAAGTAACAATTTGGATACTAAGTACTTATAAAATAATCAGTCTATTCATAAATGCAGCATTTAATTATTAAACAAAGCTATTTAATAAAATTAGCTACATCATTAATATTAATAGTTAGCTATATTACTAATATAATACAATTAGCTATTATCATTAATAAAATTAGCTGTCATTAAAATTAAATATTTCCATTAATCACTTTATTTTTAATGTCTAAATCTTTAGAATAAATACCAGATATATAATCAGTAGACTATCTTGTCCTAAGCAACTAGATTGAACACAAGTTAATATTTATCAACATTTGCCTTAGAAATTTCTTGCAAATTTTTTATTTAAAAAATTTTAAGCCACAGAGAATTTGAAAAAAGTATCTAATGACTACCCTTTATATATTTATCTGTTTTCACCAATTTTAATATTTTTGCCATATTCGATGTATTTCATTATGTACACACACATGCTTATATTTTAGTATAAATATACTTCAAGTTAATTTTTTATGGTGACATAAGAAAAGGGACATGTTAATTTTTTCATATAGATATCTGTTTGTTTTAGTACCATTTTTTGAAAAAAAATCTTGTTTATTCAACTGAATTACCTTGGCACCTTTGCCAAAAACAAACTGGCCACATATGTATAGACTTATTTCTGAACTTTCTATTTTATTTCATTTATCCATATGGGTACCTTTATGATGATACCATACTATATTGATTACTGTAATTTTAGAGTAAATCTTAAAATCAAATAGAGTTAATCTTTTAACTATTCTTTTTCAAAGTTGTTGCAATTCCATATCCTTTATATTTTGATATAAATTTTGGATTTATCTTGTCAATATCTATAAACACACCTGCTGAGATTATGTTTGGAATCATGTAGAATCTATAAATCAGTTTGAGGAACATCAATATTATAACAGTATTTAGTCTTTCAGTCCATGAATAGTTGTTTCTCTTTCATTATTTATACAATCTTTTAATTTTCTCTGAAATGTTTTGTAGTTTTCATAGCATAGATCTTATACATATTTTATTGTATTTATCTTTATGTTTTTCATTATTTTAATGCTATTGTAGCTGTTTTTCATTTTATTTCCAATGGTTTATCCCAACATTTAGTAATTCTAATTTAGTAATACAGTTATTGTTGCATATTGATCTTGTATCCTACAAATGTGTTAAACTTACTTACTTTAGTAGCTCTTCTGAATCACTTAGAGTGTACTATGTAAAAATCATGCCATCTGTAAAAAGAGAGTTTTATTTATTTTTCCAATATTTCTACTCTTACGTATGTATTTTCTCTCATGCCTTGCATCTGCTATGTTTATTGCACCTGCTAGGAGTCCAGGGCAATGCTGAAAATACGTGATGAGAGTGAAATCTTTACTTTGTTTCAGATCTCAGGCAAAAAGCATTCAGTTATTAACCATTAATTCTGATAGTAGATGTAGATCTTTCATAAAAATGTTAAGGAAGTCTTCTTCTAGTCCTAATTTTCTAAAGATTTTTATCGAAAGAG
>NW_006494610.1:5378613-5473254 GCF_000325575.1 Pteropus alecto
ATTTTCTCAAATGATTTTTTCATCCATAGAAATGGTTATGTATTTATTGTGCATTTATTTTCTTTATCGATATGTAGAATCTTATTGATTGATCTTCACATATTAAACCAACTTGTGTTTTTGGAGTAAACCCAGTTGGCAAGATGCGCTATCCTTTTTGTAGAGATTTTGGATTCAATTTGGTAATATTTTGTTATGGAGTTTTGCATTGATATCATGGATATCATTTGTAGTTTTCTGTTTGTTGACTGTTAAATTAAAAACTTTCACAGACAAAAACTTTTCTGAAAAACGGGGTTTATTAAGCTAAATGTTAGGCAGGAAAGGGCCAGGACTTGGGCAGCTAGATGGAGAAAGACAAACGTGTCTGCAGTCCTGGAGTTGACAGGTTTTTTTATAGAAACCGTTTGAGGAAGAAAGATATAAGTTGTTTTGAAAGAATTTACATTGTCTATAAATAAAAGAAGTGAGAGAAGGTGAAGTGAGGCTGGTTCTGGAATAGAGTCATAGTCCATAAGGGAGAAGTGTTCAATCTTTTGGATTAGTTGTGGGCAATGGTCCGGAAGCGCACAGACGAGAAGCAGAAGTGCCTGGTGGTTGGTGATGCCTGAGTGCTCTCTTTAGATAATTGTGGAAATAGCTACCTGAAAGTTAATTCAAAGTTCCAATGAACATTCAAGAATGTAAGCAGTCTTTTGTTGGCTTTGCACTGCAACTATTAACTGATTAACCTCTCTTGTCTCTTCCTTGCACCCTCCAGCCTGCTGAAATTTAATTTAGTGCATCTCAGAATTTTTTTCTTGTCATAACCATATCTTTATTTCTCTAATATTTTGAATAAGGAACTAAGTTCATCTATTTTAATTCTTTCATTTTTATTGATACCATGGGAAAACTCATAGTTTTAAATACTTATCAATGCCTTATTTGTATTCCATAAATTTTGATGTAAATGTTTTTTATTTTTTATTTTTTTTTATAAATTCTGCAATTTTCTTGTGTATATTTCTTTCACTCAAAAGGTATAAAATAGATTCATAGTTTCTAGGTGAACAGGGCTTATTTTATTTTTATATTTGGATATTTATATATATATATATATATTAACCATACTGTGGTCTAAGAAGCTTGTTTTTATTAGTTTTACTTCACAAAGTGTTCAGTTTTCTAACATGGTCAGTTTTTGTGAATGTTTCATGTGCAGTTGAGAATAAAGTCAATCTTTTATTATTAGGGTTAAAGTTTGTTTCTCTATTCATTATGTAATTTAGGACTGCAATATACTTAACTGTTATCCACTTCATCTGAATTACTGTGGTCTAAGAAGCTTGTTTTTATTAGTTTTACTTCACAAAGTGTTCAGTTTTCTAACATGGTCAGTTTTTGTGAATGTTTCATGTGCAGTTGAGAATAAAGTCAATCTTTTATTATTAGGGTTAAAGTTTGTTTCTCTATTCATTATGTAATTTAGGACTGCAATATACTTAACTGTTATCCACTTCATCTGAATTGGACTGAAAATAATGCATTAAATATCTATTTTTAGTGTGCTTCTATTTCTTCATGCATTTTTTTTATAGTTTCTGCTCTATGATAGAGTTGACTGTGTTATTTGACGAATAGATCCTCTTATATATTAATCGTGAATCCTAACCTTTAGTATTTGAAACTTGTATTACTACATTTAATCCTTTGGAGTCTGAATTCTGCTTTGCACAATATAATTTTTATCTTTGTTTTTGCTTTTTATTGTATTCCATAAATGAGTTGTCTAATATTGACAAGTGCAACTCAAGCTTATCCAAATATAAAGGCAAACAAAATTCATATATATTTTGTAATAAATAAATTTATAGATACTATTATCTTTATGTAGTACTGCAAATAAATTCTTATATCTCATAGTCTAAAGTCTCATACTTTATTCTTTCTCTTTAATCTTTTTCCATTCTCCTAGTAAAGAACACTACAGTTACCCCCAAACTTCCTATAGAAACAGATATTAACTTAGCAACCATTTTTGTACCTTTCACTGTATGAACCTTGTTTGAATTTCTGGGATATATGCTCAGGAGCAATATCACTGGGTCATAGGTCAAACCCTATATTTAATCTCAACCAGAGCTTCTAGAAATAGAGTGCTTTCCAGATTGGCTGTACCATTTAAACTTCCACCCATAGTGCACTACAGTTCTTGTCTCTTTCTTTCTAACAGTTGTAGTATCTATCTTTTTTATTTTTGTCTTTCTAATAGGTATACATTCATATTTCTTTATTGTTTGAAGTAAAAATTATAAGGATGCATAATATATTTTTTTATTATTTTAAAATTTTATTGGATTGAACTATTCATTTTGTTGTTGTTGTGACTAGCTTGACAGCACACTTGCATTACTTTTCCTTAATCATTGTCGGTTGTATGAAACCATAATGTAATTTAAATGCCTTCATTATGAAGGTACTGTAGTAGTATCGGAAACATCTAGGAAAGAGACAATTTGATATATCACTTTTTGTATAAACAGTGACATCCAGAGCTGCCATTAGAATTACCTAAAATGTGAATAAGTTCAAGGTTATTATCTGCTGCAGCTTAATGAATTGCAACAGAATTAAAGCAAATGACCCTTGCAGGTGCTTTAAACTTGATCAATCACAATGTCATTGTCAAGGCAGGATAGCAATTAATTTTCATTAGGCAGGAGGTAATTAATACTTGTTTTCAGGAAAAATGGCTTTTAAGTTGTGATTTAAGAGACAGTATTATTTTTTTACCGTTAAAAATCTTTGCTTAATTGACTGATTTTATGATCAAGGGAGATATTGTAAAGCTATTGGTCTCTTTTCAAGTAAAATTGATATAACGATACATAACCATCAGACTAAAATAACTGTGTGTGTGCACACACATGTGCACGCGCTTCTGTGTGTTTATGTGTGTGATGAGTAGCTGAGTTATAGCTTCTACAAAAAATATTTTAAGATTAAAAAAGAAGACTGAATTGATACAAAAAATTTGTTAGATTGGCTTCCCTTGCCAATTAATATACTCGTATATATTTTACCACTTTTTTTTTAAACTCACTTTTCCTTTGTGTGTGTGTGTGTGTCACTTTTCACTTTTAAAATACATTGGTACATCTCTAGACTTCTTAAGAATAGAATTAAAAATTAGAACTTTACCTAAACTTTGAAAACTGGCTTAAAAATATTGTTATGATCACGCATCTAGTTAATGAGAAATAAAAAACAATATGTACGATCTTCACATCCATGATTTTCATTTTCTAAATTAGTGGCTTTCAAATGATAGCAAGTATAAAATATAGAAAAAATTATTAAGATGAAATTTGCTGGCCTTTAGACCTAAGATAATTATTTAGCAAGCGTGGGTCAGGATTCAGGTGTACATTTTAGTATAGAATGGTAGGCGATTCTATGGATGATTTTCTAAATGCATCACTACCCTAGGTTTATTCTATATGCTTTTTTGTGTGAATAACAAAGATCCCATATTGTGTACATGTTTTATAATCTGCTTTTATTACTTAAGCATGCATTGTGGTACTTTCAGTGCCTATTAAGATATTTATATAACATATTGCCAACTAATTTACTTATATAACATAATTCTTAAGGACTATATAGATTTCCAGTGTGTACATATAATACTTTATTTAATCAACTTTTGTTATTGATAAATGAAATTAACCTCTAGGCCTTAGGAGCACCATACTTTCTCTCCTGAAGTTAGGGGATTTCTAGAGACTCAGTTATTGCAAATACATAAATAATTCATAATAAAATGAATACATGCAATAGTAAATCTTAATTATCTTTAATTTTCTGTCTTAAGCAGTACTTGACAACATTCGAATTTGTTCAGTATAAACAAAATATTGTTCTCATTGTTTTCAAATATCTTAAAATATAAAGGTAATGCATTATTACCTAAATCTCAAATCTTAAATATATCTGCGTTCTTTAGTATACTCTTTTCAAGGGAGCTATAAATTGTTCTTTGCTTCTTTATTTTGCCATTCAGAGGGGCTGGAAGGTAAACTTTTTTATTTTTCGTTAGCAAAAGTGAAATGGTTTGAAGATCAGGAGGAAAAGTAAATTTTTTACTCATCATTTTTCTACCAATATTATGCCTACCTCACTTATTATAACTTTATATTTATAAATTATCTTTATTACGGCATAATGCCCACTTTTAAAAAAATGAATGAATAGATCATAGAAATTTGATAACTGAACTCAAGTAAAATTTTCATAAGTCTAGTGTTTAGTTAGTACAGCAAAGCACACCAACAAAGTGAAAAGGCAGTCTATTTGCAAACCACATATTCAATAAAGGGTTAATATCTAAAATATACAAGAAACTCATACAACTTAATAGCAAAACAGAAAACAAAAGAAAAAATAAAAACCTCAATTTTAAAATGGGCAAAGAGCCCTAGTAGACATTTTTATCCAAAGAAAACGTGCAAATGTCCACAGATAAATTAAAAGATGTTCAACATCACTAATCATCAGGCACATACAAATCAAAATCACAATGAAATATCATTTCACATCTGTTAGGATGTCTATTATCAAGAAGACAAGAGATAGCATATGCTGACAGAGTATGTTGAGAAAAGGGTACCCTGTATACTCTTGGTAGATATGTGTACTAGTACAGGCACTATGAAATAGAATATGAAACTTCCTTAAAAAACTAAAAACAGAACTACTATACGATCCTGCAATTCCATTTCTGGGTCTATATTCAAAGGAAATAAAATCAGAATCTCAAAATGATATGTTCATCCCCATGTTTATTGCAGCATTATTCACAATAGCCAAGATATGGAGACAACCTCAGTGTTCAATGACAGATGAATAGATAAAAAAAGTCATGAGATATACACAAATATATATACACACAATGGAATATTATTGAGCCTAAAAAAGAAGGAAATCCTGCTATTTGTGACAATGTATATGAATCTGGAGGGCTTTATGCTTAGTGAAATAAACAAGACAGAAAAAGACAAAATCTGTATATGGAATCTTTTATATGGAATCTTAAGAAAAGTTTGAACATATAGAAACTGTAAAATGGTTGTTGCCAGGGACTAGGGTGGGGGAAATAGTGAGAAGATGGTAAAAAGATACATACTTTCACTTATAAGATGAATAAGTTCTGAGAATCTAATGTACAAGAAGAGAGTGAGAGAGCAGAATTTAAGTGTTTTTTCCAATATGTTTTATTTTTTCTTGGATGCTGGCTGACTATGTCAATTTAGAAAAAAGCATGATAATTATAATGATATATGAATCTGAATCTGTGATAATAAGGTAACTGTAAAATCTGGGACATTTAACTTTGAAATTAGTTTACAAAGTGGCTTCCCCAGGAAAATTCCTACATGAAAAAAAACTAGAAAAACAAGGTTAAAAAGTACCATTGTGAACAAATAGCAAATGATGAATTTGATTAATTTTAAAGTATAATAAAATTTACAGAAGAATTACTAAATTTTATCTGATATGAAAATTGTGTGTCTTAGTGTGTTTGTAATGTATGAAACCCATAATTTCAACTTATATTAAAATGAATAATTTATAATATTTAAAATTAAAGTTATATAAGTATATATTATACTAATCCATTTATTTTCTTTAAGATTAAAAAATATTTTACCATATATATCATACATATACAAATTATATATGTATATGTATACATATATACACATACACATACATATATATATAAAATAAGGTTATATATAATGAGAAATGCATATGGAGAGATTAAATATCTTGAGTTTATAATTAAATCCTATCCTTCTGTTAACTATATAATGAACATATATTTCTCATTATTTAATGAAAGAAAGCATTTTTATCATTAATTTAATAAATGCATTTAATATATAACAATATTAATTTAATAAAATTAATTTAGCACATAAGAGTCATTAAAAGAATATTATATAACATACCTATTTGTTTACATATCTTTTCTCCTCCTTTCCCTCAATTCTCTGGGTGTATATGCCTTGAAGGTAAAGAATTAGCTTTATCTATTTCATATCACTGGTGCCTATGTAGTATCTGGTTCTTTCTAGACGATCAGGAATTAGCTTAAATAAATCTTAGAAATGCTTTCAAAGTAGATACAACACATTGTTTTTGTGACTATTTTCTATATTGACTTTCAACAGAAGCTGAGAACATAACACTAAAATGTGGATTGTTGAATGTGTTTTATGTTGCAAGGGTAGTTAATGATTTCCAGGTACATAACTTTATAGTCATATAACCTGCCTGAGAAATAGAATTTAGAATACATAGACAAATGAGATGATAGAATGTTCTTAGAGAATATTCTTTTATATATTAATTCCATAAATTGGACTTTAATAAAGTCCTGACAGCAAGCTATGCAAGGTTAAACTTCATGAAAGCTATGCAAGGTTAAACTTCATGAAAACATGAAGTGCATACTATTAGCTTGTAGATAATCTATATGCTTTGAATATGAGAAGGTGAAAACAAAGATAAGTGTTTATAAAGAAAGTAAAGAAGTCAGTGAAAATTATTACAAAGGTTTTGAGTTGAAAAAATGTATTTATGAAGGAACTTCAGATTTACCTCTAACACTGAAAGAATTTTGCCTAAGGCCACAACATGTAACAAAATGAGCAGTAAGAAGTAATTTCTGTCATAGCCCAAAGCATAAAGGAGCCTCAGGAATTTGGAAACATCAATTGTGGGGTTCATCAAAGTAAATATGCAGAAAGCTGGCAGAATGCCACTTGCCTAGAAGCTATTTCCATTTCCAGAAAAAGGAATTGGTCAAAGTTAAACAGGGCACCAAGAATTCAAACATTGGTGGAATGTCAGGGAAGGATTCCAGGTCTACAGGAAAAAGGTCACCAATGTGGTACCATGGAAAAATGTAAGCAGAAACTCAACCCTAGGGATTGGACAAAAATGTAGTATATTCAAGGACTATTTAAGGACTATGTAGTCATCTAGGACTCACTGAATCCCAAGGAGAATTGGGATGGAGACAGTACAGAAACTATGGCAGACAGGTAGATGCCAACAAGTCAGAGGCAATTGTCATATATTTGTTTCCGTCACAGACTACAGCAGGAAAAATTGGAAAGGTCTGAGCTTTTATTAGAGGTACAAAGGAATATGGGTCTAAGAAGCCAGAGCAAAAGCAGCAAAAAAAAGCAAAAAACAAATGCATATTAATTTTATATTGAAAAATGTAAGAAAGATTCTCCTGTTGTCCTGTTTGACCATAAGACAATATATTATAGTTTCTGCGGATTGTCTTAGTTGAGCTATAGGCTTCTCGATGGGCCTGTCAGGTTGAGGCCCTGAAATGTACCCTAGATAATTAGGTAAATAGACTTAATGTATGGTATCATTAGTTTTGTCAATTTGAACTGTGATTTTAATTATGGAACTGCTGATATTATCACTGGAATATTATTTGCTGACTAATGACAGTAAAATTATGTCCTTGTTATTTAAGGAAGATAATTGACTTCCTTAAAAATGTAGTGAATTAAAAACAAAGCAATGGTTTTAAGGAGAAAAATCTTTCTAAACATGCAATGCAAAACAAAAATATATAATGTATGAATCTTTCCTTTCTGTTCCTTGATACTCCTAGAATGGAAAGAAATAGAAATGGGAAAGAACAATTTTTTTAACTGGAAAAATAATAGTACTAACTCAGGTGTCAAAAAGACATAAAGCAAAGAAAAAGGATTAAGAGTAGAAATTCATCAAGAGACTGGTAGAAATTTAAAATACTATTAAATTGTTCTAGGCTGCTAGAGTGAAATAAATGTAGAAACATTTTTACTTTGGGCGTACTTTATCTATCTGTTGACATTAGTAATTCTCTCCACTTGCAAAAGGCTATCTGTAATCTATCCAGGTTACATAAACGTTTATCAAGATATTTTTATGTATTTGAAAGGGCAAGGCACACTCCTGTTTTATAACTCTTGAAATTGAATTAGAAGCAGTTAGGAAATGATCCTTGTTCTCTCTGGTTTTCATACTTTTAAAAATGCTTAGATTTAAAAAAAATAAAAGAATTTCATTAATCTGAGAAGACTCAGTAAATTGGGTCAATTATGGACATGTTGATCAATTTACCTATCATTAATAAAACAATTCTTGTTTCAGCTCCAAAATGTGAAAAGCTTAGAAGTGGTCACTCCCATTTTAATAGAAAACTGAACAAACTGAACATCAATGACTTTTTTAGGCCTATCAGAGAATTAAGTTTTTAGGGCACACTGCCACTACAAATCTGATGAGAAAATTGAATATTAAGAGTGCCAGACTGGATTTGCTTATTTGGAGTTGAAGCTGTTGGAGTCACTAAATAGTAGGAACATTTAAATTTTAATTTTGATGATTTCCTGGAACCTTAGGGCAGATGAGTTTGACACTGAGAAACTTATATCTCCCATGTCTTACCACCACACTAACAGTGCTCTAGTAAAATAACAGAGGGTTGCAGATAAAAGTGCTTCAAGATATAGATGCCCTATAAGAAGGAGTTCTTAGGGAATCCCAAGGGCAAAATAGGGGACAAAAACAAGGACACTAGAAAAATTTGAGGCCTCTGTCACCTACAGCTTTCACATACTTTAAACATAACCTAAATCTTTGCCAGATTAACATAAAGCTTTGCATTAATGTCCTATTTACCTTAGTACTTTAAAACAAACAAACAAATAAACAAAAACAGAAACAGAACAGAACATCAAAGAACTATGAAACAATTTCAAAAGGTATAAAACACAGATAATTGAAATATCAGAAGAAGAGAGGAACAGAAAAAATATTTAAAGAAGTAATAGCAGAAAATTTGTAAATGTAATGACAGATGTTAAAGTCTAAATCCTGGAACCTCAGACAATGCAAAGCAGGATAAATACCAAAAAAAGTCTACATCTAGGCATATCAAATTCAAACTGAAAAAAAAAAAAGAGGAAAAAAATAGAAAACTTTAAAGGAAAAACTGATGAATAAAGCATCTTACTTATAGTGAATTACAGTGAAATCTTCAGGAGCCAGACAAGTAAGAAGAGAGGAAAGTGAAATATTCTCTCTCCAACTTACTATTAAAACAAAGGAAACAAAAAAACTCACCAACCTAGAATATTCATTACTAGCAGACTTCCCATGAAGGAAATGTGAAAATAAATTCCTCATGAAGAAGGAAAATATTATAGGTCCAATATATATATAGAAAGGAAGAAGGTCAAAAAAGGAATCTGCATAATGAAAGGAAGACTGTCAAAGAGGAATAAATTAAGGTAAAATAAAATATTTTTATTACTACTAATTAATATAAAAGATAATAGTTTAAAGTAATATAGTATGTATTAGATTACTATAAAATATGAATGAGAATGATAGCAATGTCATAAGAGATGAAAGAAAGGATTTAAGAATACTCTTAAAAGATACATGCCCAACACTTGATGTAGTATAGGGTTATTTGAAAGGGGACTTAGTTTGGTTAAAATATAGTTAATGTCTTCTCTAGAGAAACCACTGAATTTTTATTTAAGAAAGAAATGTGATTATTATTTTAGGAAAGAGGTAGAATGACATAAATTGACCAATTAAAATCAAAGAACCCCACATGGTAAGTATTTATCCAACTGTATCAATAATATTTTAAATGCGAATGATCTTAATATATCAATTAATTGACAGATTTGTCAAAATAAATTTAAAAGAAAACAAAGCCCAACTATATATTTTCTACAAGAAACCCACTTTAAAGACTCAGATCCAAGTTAAAAGTAAAAGCATGGAGAAAGATATACCATGATAACACTAGTCGATAAAAAGCTAGACTAGTTATGTTAATTTCAGACAAAATAGACTTCTATCAAATTAAAGTGACAATGACATACTACTAAACACCTATTCGAATGACTAAAACTCAATAAGCTGACAGTATCGAATGCTGAAGAACATGCAGGCAGTAGGATCTCTCCTTGCTGGTGGGAATGCAAAATGACACAGTCACTTTGGAAGACAGTTTGGCAATTTTTTACAAAGTTAACCATACTTCTATCAAACAAACCAGCAATCACATTCTTTGGTTTTTATCTAAATGGCTTAAAAACTTACATCCACAGGAAAAAAAAAAAAAGAAAACAACAAAAAAAACTGTACACAAATTTTTATAACGTCTTTATTTATATCCACCAAAAACTGGAAGTAAGCAAGGCACCCTTCAGTAGGTAAATGCATAAAAAGCTGTTGTCGTAGGCCTTAGGCCTGGCTCATCCCAGGTCTGGCTGTGTGTAACTCCAGGCTCGCAGCTAGGAATAGGACCCCGGATTTAGAATGTTACATTAATGTAGTACGGCGCCTGCACCTAAAATATGTAAACATAATTCAACTTATTGTATCATGCACGTGTGTCAGAATGCCACTATTTGATATATGTGGTGCCCATGCGGTCCCGTAAAGCAGAAGCAGAAGCGCGCTTCCCGTAATAAAGTTGGTGCCTTCTGTTTCATTCTCATGTCGGCCTTTCGTACATTCTTCCAACTGGGTGTCTAACCATCAAAATCTTCCTTTCTTGATCAGCTCAGCACTGACAGTTATACATTCACACAATGAAATACTATTCAGATGTGATGTTAATCATTTATATAGAGTACTTAATTCTGTGTCATGTCTATTATTTTACTTATTGCCACATTAAACACATTTTCCTTATTCCATACTCCTCTGTTGTTCTCAAAATATTTTTATAAACTATCATACATCCAGTGTACTCGTATTAAGAATAAATATCAAGTGTTAAAAGTGACAAATTGAGTGGCCTGCATGAGCACCGTGATCATGTGTCCTTTTTCTTAAGATAAGGATTATAAATGTATCAGAGTGGAGACATTAATTTTGCATCCCAATTGTGTTTATTTTAACAAAATACCAAGCCAAAAGCCACATAGCTGATGATTGGTAAATTCTATGCTATTATCTGACCTGTTTGATTTAGATTTAAATTTATGGAAACTATAACCTATTGTGCAAAATAATAGCAACACTGTGCTAACAGTGGGCTTAAACTAGTTTCCATTATAATTTTTTTCTTGTTTCTTGCCCTGAACATTTAATGAAATATTTGTTTTTACTTCATGCATGACCGTGTCATTTGAAAGTGTTCAGATTTATTATTTTATGTGGTTTGTACTTATTTTACTGGCATATTTGCCTACATATGTTGTTTATGTTCTGTAAAAAAATCCATTCAAATTTAATTTATTTTGTTGTTTTTGATCACTTTTACTGATATATTTACTGTTTCTTTCTGTACTACTTTGGTTTTAATATTTATTTGCTTTCTAATTTGGTTTCCTTTTCATTGCCTGTACTTACTGTGTGTAATACAAATAATTGTTTTACAATGCTACAGATAAGAGTATACTTCAGTTGTCAGTATATCTTATTTTTGTATTTATTATACACTATATTCAGTAATAATATATTTCTCTTTTACGTATGTGATGTTAGACTTTTGTTCAGTATCATTAGATTTTACATGTCTGGAGGTTATATATAGAAGTATAGCATATAATGTATTAACATGCAGAAAAATAATGTTTCACATTTTTAAAAAAATACTTTAAAATTGCTTTTAATAATTGTGTAATAAAACAATCTCCCACACACCAATTTTTTTAAAAATAAGGTTCACTTACATTTTAGTATGCTTTACATGAAATATGCTTCACATGAAGGCAAATGTGATGAATATGGAATATACTCACTGGTGCCAACAATTTATTTTTATTTTATAATTTATTTTATTGTTATACTTCTAGATTTGTCTCTCTATGGTTCTATCACGTGAATGTGCTGCTGTAATCAATTAAACACATTTTTTTGCATCCAGTCCTGTTTGCCTGAGTTCAGTTAATCTAAATATTCATTAGCTTTTTATAAAAGATAAGAAAATGAATCATTAGCCTTCTGTTGAAAAAGAGGACTCTGACAAACATTAAAATCAGGTTAATGTAAAGGTGACAGTATATACATATTTCTTCTCTCTGTAGATTCCCATGTTAGATACTCAGATAGCCTTAGGAAATAAAATTAACATAACTCATTGTATTGATACCATTAGTTTTGTTTGACTTTTCCCAGACTATTGGATAAATCACAACAGCACAACAGCAAACTTTATATCAGTTCATACATTTTAACTCTAAATGTTTGTAGTTTTTAAGGAAAAGAGAATGAAATTGACAGTTTCATGCTAAGTATTATATGATATCCATTATTTATATGGTAGTATATCATTTTAATCAAAAGGAGCTATAGAAGTTGGTATGTATGCAGTTTTGACTAAAATATATTTTCTATTAAAATAAATTATTTCCATTTTTGCAAGATGACCCATGGCCATAACTCATATTTTACATATTAAAAGAACAACATAAGGCTATAGTGTTTATTTTCTAAATGGCATATTTGCTAACTAATGTATTTCTTTTATATTTTTCCCATTAATTTCACATATTTGATTTTCAGTTAATTTTCCACCTATAGTTTTATCTGAAAAACCTAATCATGCCAAAAATTTAAATTAAAATCTTATTAAGGAAAACTTTCACTTTTTTCTTTTTTTAAATTCTTTTATGTGATGAAAGGCATTCTTTTTATAGAAAATCTGAGGTATTTCTACTTTTTGGGTCTCCAAATTAGTAGTTTCTCTGTGAAGCTACCCATTCTACCAATGATGTCACATAATAACAACTGGGAATCAAAAATTATAAAAAATGTAAAGCAGTACACAATATAACAAATTTAAATAACATATAATATCATGTTGCCTTAGACACCTACATAGTTCTAATTTGGCTTAATTACCTACATAGTTCTAATTTGGCTTAATTACCATTTTCTTGCAATTTTATTCTTGCCATATAGAATAGGAAAATATGTTAATTCATATTATTTAAACTATGATTCTTAAGTATTATTTCCTATTATTATATATTAAGAATCAGCAAATGATCTTGTAAAAGGCCAGATAATAAATATCTTAGGTTTTGCAGACCATACAGTCTCTGTTGTAATTACTAAATACAATTAATCACTGTAATTGTAGCACATAAGCAGCGATGGGCAATGAACAAATAAATGTGGCTGTATTCCAACAAAACATTATTTATGAACACTAAAATTTAAATTTTATATAATTTTTTTGTGTCATGAACTACTATTTACTTTTTCTGTCATTTTAAAATACAAAAACAATGTTTAACTCACAACCTATACAAGAACAAGCAGAAGACTAGATTGATCCATGAGCTATAATTTGTCAATTCTTATTATATTTAATAACAAAATCTGGAATTATGCTTTTGAAGAAAAAAATCTAATGTTTGATTTGATATTTATATCTTTGTGTTACTAAATTTTAGCCATGAATAATTTCCTAAAATATGCTGTAGTGCCTGCAAGAGAAAAATTATCACAGATTCTTCTTAAGAGAATTGAGAGAAAGAATATTACAGTGGAAAGAACTCAGTCATTAGAGTAATTCAGGCATAGATTAAATGTCAGCCTGGCTTCTTACTAGTTTTGGAAGTTATGCCACCTCTCTGATTCTCTGTTTCCCCATCTAAAAGATGAAAACAGTATTTCTAAAATGTAAGATAATTGTAAGGATTGAAAAGAATATATATCAAGTCATTCAAAAATTTATAGCTATCATAACAATAATTTTGAAATTATTTTATAGTACTAATCTGTTGAGAAGCAAACATTTTATAGACATTTTATGGAAAAGTACTGATCCATAGTTAATTAAAAAATAATTTTTATTTATTAACTTCTGTTTCATTTTTTGAGTGTTCTTACCATATAAATAAAAATAATCTGGAGAAATATAATGTTTAATAACTTGAATAAAAAACTTAATAGTTCACTAATAATATGCTTATACCATGGTAATCATCTGAATATTACAAATTATTTAACATGTATTCTTGATATATGAGTTGATTCAATTTATATTTAAAAGATTAAAGTTACATATTAGTAGGCTTATTTAAGTGTAATTAAACATTAAAATGTATGTTAAAACAACTCATTGAAATTTGAGGCTTCCATGAGATGTTGTAGTAATAACAAGGTACATCTTTTCGTGATAACTCACAAAGTAGTACAGTGGAAATGAAGCCTATTTTGTTAGAATACATCAAACTTCAGAGATGTTTTAAAGATATCATTAATTCTGAATATATACTTCAATATCACAATTTTGATTATCTTCCAATATTTGTAAAGTGCACTTCTGATTCGATAACATTTACATTTCTAAGTTATGAGTTATTAAAGAGAGTTAAAGTCCTTATAGAATACTCTACTCAGTAAACCTGAGCTTAGTCTCAAGTACAAAATAAGTGCAATTTTTGACTAAATTATTATGTTTTCACCTCTAAATATCTATAGAATCTAGTAGCACTGATGCTTTCATTCCAATATTTATTGAAACATATGTTTGAGCAGTGTATTTATCTGATCCATGGCCTGGTTTTTAGTAATCTTCATAATGCTACATTTTAACTGGGCTACATTTTCAGCATGAGTTATTATGTCAGAGTCATATAGGACAGTATCCTAACATTTTTCTAGAGAACAATGCTCATTTCTAAATATTTCCGTAACTATTTGGCCTAGAAATGATAATGGTTTGAGTGTAGAACACTGACACTTAGAACAACAGAATAGAATTTAGACATCAACTGTCCAATTTGGATTTGTTTACTTCCAATAACATATCCTGTTTTTAAAATGAAAAGATCAAAACAATTTACTGGGCAGTCAAGTATTTTTTTTTCCCCAAAACAACTTTTTGATGATTTAAGTGTAAATGAATCAAAACCATATGGAAAGAGTTTTCCTTACAACACACACTGCTTTAATGGGAAAAGTGTTTATGAGAATGCATTTTGGTTTTAAAAAAATTGAGAAATATTTTGAGAAATAGTTCAACAATTCCAAATGTGGTTTTTTCATCTGTTCCTGGTACAATACACATCAAAAGAAAGTCTTGGAAACAATAACAACTCTAAGGCATGGTTAATCAGGGTGATAGCCCTAAATCTGATGTTTATCAAGGCCTCCTCAACTAGAACAGGCAATGTCTCAGGGAAGTAGGCAAGGTAAGGAAAGAATTGGTTCTGGCAGTTTAAAAAAAAAGAAAAAAAATTGTGATCATCATATCAATTTTCATTATTATCAAAGCAGATAGATAAGTCCCCTTTCCATTGATCTAATCCACAATCAGCTTGCTGTTTCTTATATCCAATAAATAGCACCTCTCCTTCCCACCTAATTTCTAAAACAATTGAGAAAATAACAAAAGAATCAAGAGGTGGAAGAACAAAATGACAGTAATATTGCTGGGCACATACATTTGGACATTAAAAAATTGGCTTTCTATACTCCATCTTCCAGTGGAGGCCACGAAACAACTCATTTGTGGGAAACTAAGTCTGTAGAGAAGAAAAAATTGTCTAATCTCTGTCTAATCTCTGCCTCTAAATGATCAGATAGAAAGAAACCAAATATACTTTTGTGCAGAGTATTTGATAAATTTGTTTCACCAAAAGAAAACTAGATCAATGGGTGTGTATTAGTTTGCTAAGTCTGCCTTAGAAAAGGTATTAATTAACAGAAATTATTTTTTTCAATTTTGGAGGCTAGAAGTTTGAGATCAAAGTGTTGGTAGAAATGGATCCTTCTGATGGCTATGATGGAAGAATTCATTCTAGGCCTCTCTGCTTGGCTTGTAGACGGGGGTTTTCTCCTCCTTGTGTCTTTACATTGCCTTTCTTTTGTACACATCTGTATATAAATTTCCTCTTGTTATAAAGACCTTATTTTTAAAGTTACAGATTTTATAGGACATACAAGATTGTCACAGCACTGGCCCTACTCTTGCCAAGTTTGGAAAGCAAGCCAATATGTCTGTTAATAGCAGTTATACCTAGCAAAATTATTTTCTGTTCCCAAAAGAATTACTAAAGACTATAGTTAGAGTTACATGTTCTCTGAATAAAGAAATACAGATACAGAATATAGTCTCATGTTTAGTCTCACCAGGATGCATGGTTATTTATGACAGTTGTCTAAAATTTACTGAGAACCAAGGTTAAGTTGAGAAAAACTTAACACTATTCATTTACAGTATCTAGGGAAAAATCTATATATACATGAATGTTCAGCTCTCAGAGAATGGCATTTGTTGTTTTTTTTATGCAGTTCAGCAATTTACAATAGTAGCAGCCACAGTCAAAGGGTCTTATTTGTGGTTTCTTTCTTTTCCTCCAAAATTTCAAAGTACCTTAATTATCATTTCTCTTTATTATACAGAATTTAAATATAGACAATCCTTAGTACTCTGAAGTAGATACTGAATTCAATTATCTTGCAAATTTAAAAGCAGCAAATAGTGCATTGCTTGCTAATGCCTAAAATGCCTTCACAGATCGATTCTTTTTCCTTATAATTAAATCTTTGCCTCAGCTGCATCTGTGGTCTCAGGGTGTGCTGCAGTCTATTGTTGGCATACACATGCTAAGAGTCGTTCACGGTCAAGGTGTGGTATTCTGCACTTTGAGCTTGTCTTCATCTGCTAATATCATTTTTAGGGGTTCAACAGAATGATTGTTTTAATTCTTCATCCCCAAACCCCTTAAGGAATGGTTTTACTTGCAAAGAAAACTCATAATAAAGCCTTCTTTTGTATTAAAAAAATCTGCTTCCCTTCAATAGTTAGTATTTTTTACTTAGAAATTTTAAATTGCTTATAACAGCTGCTTTAAGCTCATCTATTGGACAGCCTGATATCTAACTAAAAAAATCAGAAAATCTATTTCAAGAGCTCTTTATAGATTGTGATTTGTGGCCTGAAATTAGTTTGTAATGTCTGTAAGTATCATGGACAGAATATAGACTTATTATACATCAATTATGCTAGAAAAACTTTCTAAAATTAACAAAGGAGGATTCTGGGAAGATGTCTTTTGGGACATGTGCTGCTTCTCCCTCTACCCCTAAACTCCAATTCATCTACTGCTCTAGAACCAAGCTGCTGCTGGAGCTGACAGGATTGAATAAAAATGAAGCTTTGGCTTTTTGGTGGTCCTAATGGGCTGATCAGGAGTTTAGACACCACGTTGCACAGCTCTGAAGTGAAATCAAATTGTGATAGGTTTATGAGTATTCGTGGGAAGGGTCCACATAAGTCTCTTGTGAATAAGGGTGGTTTCCTTGGTACCCAAGAAGCTAAATAGGATCTTAATGGCAGGCCAAGTCCTCTCTACTTCTGAGAACTTGGGAGGGGTAACGGTACAAGCAGCCAAAAGGCTTCTGGTGCCTCTGCAGGAAATTGGTGGCCTCTCTGCTGCTACACCATTATCCTTTGTAACAAAGACTATTTTATCTTCCAACATTTGAAGTAAAATAAAGCAGAATAAGACTTAACAAGTAGAGAAGGAAATCTCTAAAGGCACTCACTAATCATAAGAAATGACTATCAACCGGATAACACAGAGGAGCTTGCTAAATCAATGAGTTCTATCAGAGTTAGTGCTGCAGAGATATCCTGGCATTGGTTTGCCCTCAGATCAGTTCCTCGCTTTTTTTCATGCTCTATACTCACTTACATTGTTATTTCTATTCCAAACGATTACTAAAGTATGTGTAAATTGCACTGCCATCTATAAAAATATAAAGATGTAGTTTTCATCCCATATAACACTCTAGTGAGCTCTATGCTGAAAATGTAGCTCAATTAAATGCAACATATGAAGAGTACTAAAACCAGGCCTTGGATCAGATAAATACATTATGATTCAATGAAGAATAAAAGGATCAGTATAATTAGATTTTGTAGAGATTTGGAGATGGGCACATAGTAATTTAATTCAAAAGTATACTTATATTTAATTGAAACTTAGCTGAGGTTTACTAGTGAATGGATATTTCATTAAGGACTTATTTAGCTATCTTGAGTAACTTATAATTGGAGAATATAGATGTTATTAAATAAAAAATGTAGGTCTTTAAGGCAATATAATGTATTTGTTATATTGTGTACAGGCTCACATTTTTAGAATTTTTAACTTATAACTCGTGACATCATCACTGAATAATCAATAGACTCAATTAAATAGAAATATACAAAAGATCAATTTTTATTCTTCAAATATAGACTTTATATCTGTAGATATTTACAAGAAAAAATAATGCATCTGATTTTAATACAAGTTTAATTTTTTAAAATGTTGATTAATTTTTCAAAATTAGAGACCACATCCTTTAATAATATTCAAATACTATAAATAATTTACCAAAAATATTAATTATATAAAAATTTCAAATATATTCTTAAATTATTTAAATTAAATAGGGAGTTGATTTCTCAAATGAAAGCTTATTGACTACTCAGCCAGACAGGACAAGTTAATTCTTTCAAACCCACTCAAAGTTCTTTGTACTTATTCTGCATTTGTCTGAGCTGGCATGTATGTTTTGTGAATTGGCTTCCTTGATGTGAGATGGATTCCACCCTGACATAACTCCCATTTTTGAGTGATCGATAGGTAAGACGTTGTGAAATCATTCCTACATAGTAAGAACCAACGAAAGTTAAATGCTTAACCTTTCCTTAAGAACATTATATTTTTGACTTTGCACCCAGAGTTCTACTTACAAGAAATTTTTGAGAGTTTAAAATTCTTGAGTAACTAAAGACAAGTCATATTAAATGAAAATACATAATTCATTTCTCTTTAAGGCTAAAATCAGTAACAATTTGGTTCATCTTTTCTAATTGATTTTACTTGCTTTAAAAATTATCTGCTGAGTAAGTATTCCAGATCATTTTTCAATAGTGACATTTCGCAGCTATTAAAATATTATGGCTTTATAGAAAATGCTAAATCTGGAAAAAATTGCTCATTATTTGAGCAGATATCTTAGCCTCTATTGTTATCATTGCTTGCCAAATTGATTATACAATTTTACTTGCGATAGACAAAGAAGATAAAAAAGGAAAGCCAGGTGCATAACTTGTTATTCGTGTTTGTATTTGTTCTCTAGAAAACACTCACCAATGTCTATATTGATTTACCATGTTATTTTCACATAGTTATACTATTTTAAAATACATAGATGTCATATTTTGGAATTCTCACCACAATTTTATATAATCTTTAACCATATCACATTAACTTTATTTTTGATAGAATTGTAAAAACTTTGAAAAATAAATTAAATACCCTCATCATTTCTACATGTCCTACAAAGCATAATGACTTAGCTAAGGAATCAAATGATTATGCTGAGCTCAAGGACAGCTTTCAAATGTAGCTGCATGTTTCTTTATAGCTAATTGACATTTAAAAATGTCAACTCTAAATTTCTAAAAATATGCATTTTCACAATATATATTGCTCTCTTAATCACAGTGGTTGCATAGAGTTGGGTTATTTTGGATGTTTTTTTTCTGCTAAGAATTTAATTTGAAACAGTGCAAGTTAGACATTGCTACATTTTTTATTTAAAGTTAACACAAGCTCTTAAAAATATAATTGGAGAAAGTGTATTTATTTGTTTGTGTTCAATTTTGCTAAGATTTCTTACAAGCTTGGAAATCCATTAAAAACAGAATTAAAAAATTGGTATAGACATGTACTGTGGTGTTATTTAGATAAATTCTGTAGCCTCATTTGATGTATATGAGTAAAATGTAAAGATGGTGAAAAGCATTCTTATAATAATAATAAGATTTAAATCTATGATAGAGGGCTGGAAGGCTTTTTTACTATTAAACTCATAAGCTGTCAAAATGCAATACATTGGTATTTTTACTAAGAGCAGACCATAAATAAATATATAGAACAAAGTACAGTTGCATAATCTTGTACCATCTTTTAGGTAAGAAAAAGTACAATTCTGAAACATGAAATTCTCTAATGTATATTCCATAGCTATTTAGCATGCTTTTTATGGTAATTACTAGAAAGTAAATACCATACATTCAGGGTTCAAGGAATCTCAGTGCCTAAATAACACTGAAATTTAATATACTAACATCTTCCCATAAAGTTTGACCGGATTTTATGTGATGTTACCTATAGTTAGCAGCTGTTGTCACCAACAAGCAGTGCCTTGTCTCCCACCTCCTACTCTGTCTTTGTGTGATGTCATTGTTAAAGCAAATATCTTTTCAGTGAGGCTCCATTCTAGCTTCTACCTAGAGCCTTAGTAGTCAAGATATATTTAGAATTTAGAAGGAAATCAACTACAGCCAAGTTGTTCCAGCAATGAAACATGAAAAGATGTCATAGGTTTGGAATTTCTGAGGAACGCATAATACACAAATCATGCAAAACCATCCACAGTGTTTGTACCTCTCTGTACTCCCATCATTGATTCTTCTCGTTTTTATTTCTTATATAGCATATAAAGCTTACAGTATGAAGTATGATAATTGATAAAAATAACCTAGAAGTAAGACTCATCTGTTTTTTTTTAATTTTGATAACTTTTCACCAAAATCAGTATATAAAATAGTGTACATAAATATACAGCTTTCTGACTTTTTGCTTACTGAACACATCCAGATGAAGAAACAGAATGTCATCAGTTGTTTACATGCCCCTTTGTATTTCTTTCAGTGATTTCTTTCAGTAACTGGCATCCAGATGAAGAAACAGAATGTCATCAGTTGTTTACATGCCCCTTTGTATTTCTTTCAGTGATTTATCCCTGAAATCTAATCAGTATTCTGATGTCAAAGAACAGAGGTTGTTTCACCTGTTTTTGTACTTCATATAAATGGAATCATACTGTATTCATTGTTTTGTCTACTTTCTTTCATTCGATAATGCATTTGTGAGATTCATCCATATAGTCATATGTAGATATAATCATCTTTATTGCTTTAATCAAAGTTGCTAGATTCAATATCAATATACAAAATAGAAAATAAAATGAATCAACAATAAAATTCACAATAGCATCAAAACAATTTATTTTAGGAATATCTAACAAAATATGTGAAAATCTTTACACTAGAAACTACAAAATATTATTGAGAGAATTTTTAAAAAAGACCTAAATAAAATGGTGAAAATTCATGTAAAAAAAATGGAAAACTCAACATTGCCTAGATGTCAATCTTTTATACATTAACCTATAGATACAATTTTAATTAAAATCCTACAAGAATATTTTTGCATACATTAACAAGCTGATTCTAAAATAAGTATAGAAATTTAAAAGGCAATGCATTACAAAAGAATTTTTCAAGAAATGATGGCAAGTAAACCGTATAATATATGAGAGAGATGATGAAGGTCTAAATTTAAGATGGTGGCCTAAAAGGATAGGAAGGACAGATAGCAAAGACAGGGAAGAATTGATCAGACTTGGCAAATTACTGCATATAAGAGGTTATCAAGAGGAAGTGATCATGGATGACTTCATTGTTTCTGACTAAAGATGTTGACTAGATTGCAGATGTCTTTAGTCAAAATTGAAAATTCTAGCCTCAAAATTTTGGGGGATGATACAATGAATAAGTTTAAGAATGACACTATTAGTGGTTGTAAGTAGAAAAGCTAATTTAGATGAGATAATAAAAAAAAATATTGAATTTGAGATGCCTTTAGGATCATTAGTTGAAAATTTATATTTAGTCGCTAAATACAGAGGTCTAGAGGTCGAAAGGGGTGACTTACCTAATGATTCGGCATTTCAAACTCACCCAAATGATTGCACTCCACTTCCACCCTCTATTTGCTCTAAATTCTAATCCATCTTTTGTACTGTCATCAGATGTGTCTTCCTTTCATTCAGAACAAATCATGTAACTACTTCATAAATCATTTGAGCTTTACCTATTGTATTTAAAATTGTATCACATTACCACATCTTTAAGTTCCTAACATCAAAACCTACCCTGTCTTATTCACTGGATTTCTCACTAATCCTGTATTTGTGTTCCACCTTCTGTAACCAAATATAATCATTCCATGTTTGCCAAAAACAACCTGAATTTAACAATCTCCATGCCTTTTCCCATGCTGTTTCTTTCTGTGGAAATGCTTTTCTTTTCTTTTCTTTCTTTCTTTTTTTTTTTTTTCTCTTTCATTTAGGTATAATCCATCCAACCTCCAGCACCAATTCTTTAGTAAACTGATGCACACCTAAGAAGACAGAATAGGTTCCTAGTCATAACAAATGGAGTTATCTAATCCATCCTTTGACACCCTATCGGCTTGAATTTTTGTAGTTTTCAATTTATGTTGGGCTATATAAAAAGTATTCTCTTGATTCCATATAAAAACCTCATTTTACAAATGAGTAAACTGAAATTCAAGGACCCTGGGTGATTCAATGATCACAAAGCTAGTAATTGGTAGAACTTGTATTTCACAGTTGTCTGGCTCCAAATCCTGAGATTTTCCTCCAAGTTCTTCTCTTATAATACCTATATTCATCCTTGTAATTAAGTTATTTGCATTACCTCATCCCATTAGTCTAGAATATTCTTGTGAGTAATTGTGATACCTCATTTATCTCTGTGTTCTTGGTAATGCTTAACATGATGTTCAAATATATATTTTGTTCAGTATATTTTTGCTGAAAGAATATGAAAAAATTTTGCAAATAAAAACTAAATATTTTAAGAGATCCATTAAATCTGACAATAAAAATGACAATGCTACCACAGAGAAAATCAGTTTTTATATTTTAATTAATGAGAAGAAAAACTGATTGTTGTCTTCTTTAATAAAACAGTTTGTGACTTACCCAAGTGTTGAACTAATATTAATGTTACCCTTTTGAGAGAATGAATAATAATAGTAGCAACAGAGACATTAGAATACTTACTTATATGACTCTGAAGAACTTTAATTGATTAAACTGGAATTCATGCACGTGGGAATGTACAACTGTTGCTAGAATTAAAACATAGTGATATGGTAAAGAATCACAAGATTTTAGCTATCAATGAGCCTATCAATTTCTGATTGCATCAACAAATCAATCTGTATAATCTTTATCTACACAGATTATGGTCTACTCTGGGTAAATGAAGATTTTATTCTCTGATGTCTGCTTTATTACCCCTTTAAAATATATTGTTCTGAAAGGTGAAATTTTACTTTATTACCTAGTCAGGGAACTTTCTTGTACTTGTGAGACATAATTTGACAGATTAATTTGACTTCAGAGTCATTCATTAAACATGAAATTTTATATTATCTGTACATAGCACATATTGCTGTTGTAACACAGGTGACCTAGTTTTGCTTGTTTTGTTCTTGTCACATCACTGGATAATCTGAACATAGACATGAGCCATTACTAAAGGCTGGTGATCTAGAGCTTCGACAGCTCTATTCGTAGAACAAAACTATTTTGGTGACTTAGTGTACCACTGACTAGTCTGTGATTTCTCCATCTGGAGGGTAAGAATGCATTATGCTAATATTTCATTCATCAATGCCCTAGACTTCCATTTTAAAAACTACTTTAGTAAGACAAATCTTTTCAGTTTATATGCATACAACTATTTTTTTCTAAAGCATTCATTCTCTTCCCTATACCACTGCTTATGCTAGTACTTCTCTTCCCCTAACTAGTCTGGGCAAACCTTGAGTATTTTCCAGGTACAAATTCTTTCTCACCCAGAATTAACCACCTCTTCTGTCTTCCTAGGTCAACTCTGAGAGCAGAAGAAGTTTCTCCATCTTTCACATACCTAAAGAGTGCTTCATTTCTAGTCCTAGATATGTCGCTGTCCCCTTCACTCCTCCCCTGAATATAACTGACCTTTAAACTGATGACTAATATTACTTAAAGTTTAAAGAGAATTACTTTAGTTAAGAAATCTGAGCTTTGAGTTCTTCATATAGAAAAAACGCCTCTATAAAATTTTTAAATAACCTCGTAGGCGTTAGGATCAAATAATAAAAATAATAGAAAAGATATAAGCAAAATATAAATGTTTGAGTTATTTTAAAATGCTGCCCAACTAAATAATAATAAAGTTAGGGATGGAATAAAAATATATGTTCAATTACTTAAACTTCAATGACTTTCTACTTCAATGCAAATTGAACTTTATATCAACCTAGGCAGGATTGTCAGCATGCCACTTGCAGTTCTATGTGAAAGGGGAATTTTATTATAAATAAAAAAGAGGATAGGAAAAGTAAACTGGGCCAACAGGATGCTGTTGGGGTAGGCTTTGAGGGAAAGGAGGAGTTCACTTCTGTATATAATTTGTTCCCTGTCTTCCCATTGTGCTCAACAATAAATGAGATGATTTTTAAACCAGTTTAATTTCTCTGTAGAATTGATAATGATGGTCATGTTGGTGGCAATTTATCTATCTAAATAATATAGACATGGAAATGACAACTTTAACTTATGAAGTATTTTATAACATACCCTAAAATGTTTTGTAGTTCTTAGTGGTTGCCTAATTATTCAAAATTCCAAAGTACTTTTCATTTAAGATCATCACTCATGCAACATTTTTTAAATTAATTTTTGTTCTTTCTCACATAAATCAGGAAGTTCCATCAAGGAGTTTTCATTTCCATGATGACAAGAAACTAAGAAAAAAGTCATGACTAAAGATTAATATGGTCATAAGAGCATGCTAATTTAAATAGATGTGATTTCAGAAAATGTTCTCTACCTTTACCTTGTAAATATCAAATATGCTTAATTCTACAGAAAATATCATTTATGCTTTGTGATGATTAGAAATAGCTGTTTCACTTTTAAATTGGGAGTTAACTGGAATATTTTCTTTCACTAGATAACAGAAAGATAATGTGAGATTTACTCAAAATTTTATTATATGTATATCTAAATATCCTGACCCAAAACAAATCCTCACTTAGTGGCTAATCTTGGTTTGGAGTACCACACCCCACTAAAAGAAACCAGGCCTCCTTGATTCCCCTCATTTTAGAGGAAGAAGTATAAGTGCAGCCTCCTGGAGCATCTTATAGTGCCAGGAAGTAAGAAAGTGAAAAATATACACATACATACACATAATGTATGACAAATAGACACAGAAGCTATCTTAAAGAATATCAATGGCAGAAGCTGGAAGACTTTTAATAACAACAACAAAAAATAAATAAAATAGTTTTAGATTATAATTCAAAGTATAAAATTAATACCCACACGTCTGTACTGATACAATTGATTGAATAAATGGAGGAAATTTTTTAAAATCCCCATTCAGAAGAATTCCAAATAATTTATGTGCATATTCTACTCTCAAAGAGTGGTAGCATGACAACCTCCTCCTCATGTCTGGCCTGTGCATAGTGATTTCCTTTGAAAGAATACAGTATGGAAAGAGAGGAAAGAATAACTACAGAACAGAAACCTGGCAAACACTACCTCAGCCAAGTGATCAAGGTCAAGGTCAAGATAAGTCATGTTGATAGTATGTTCCCTTAATATAGTTTGATGAGGATGATGACTTACCCCTGCAGTCCTCCTCCCCAAACCTATAAATCCAGGCTAATCATGAGAAGAACATTAGACAAATTCCAACTGAGGTACATTCTACAAAATACCTAAGTAGTACCCCTCAAAAACATCAGTCATCAAAAACAAGGGAAATCTGAGAAAACATTATAGCCAGGAGGACCCTAAAGAGACATGATAATAAACCCAATATGGTAGTATAGATGAAATCCTGAAACAGAAAAAAAAATGGTTAAAAACTAAGATATCTGAATAGAATATGAACTTTAGCTAATAATAACATTAATAATGTATCAATATTGGCTCATCAAATGTAACAGATATCCTATGCCAATTTAAGAAGTAAATAATAAGAGAATCTACATGTAGATTACATAAGAATTCTTTGTATTAACTTTGTCATTTTTTTCTATAAATCTGAAACTATTATAAAATTAAAAGTTTATTAAAAATAAAAGAAATAAAAGTAGAAAAGTAAAAAACAAATCTAGTATATTAAGTCAAATTCTACATACATACACTGATTATGTTTATGTGAATTTTTCTCTGTCTGAGATTAAGTGTTGGAAATTGTTTAGCCATTGCATGGAAAGTGTAGAAAAGAACTTTTTTTAGTAGCTTATTTTATTTGGACCCAATTACCATATAGTTCAGAATTTATCTGAAAAGAAATCAGTACCTCACACTTCCACATTATAGGCAGTTAAGGACAGGTGTGAGTTGGTATATTTAAACCCACACAATGTGCTTTGGTGATTGGGGAGTAGGAGAGTATGATCTGGACAAGGTAGGAATGTTCTCCAGATGCTCAGTTTCATTTCCACACTACATTAAAAAAAAAAAAATCACTGTATGGTACAAGACAGTGGAAAGTCTAACTATACAGGTCAAAGTGTTATTATTACTTTACCTAGAGATAATCTTTAGTGATTAGTGCCTCATGGATTTTACTATGTAATGAAAGCAACTGTTAAACACTAAAGTTCTAAGAGGTACATGTAGTTTCAAGAGACTTGAATAGTTCGTGTACTTCCTCGTTCTAAAGCTTATCTACACCCATGAATGTATTTTTGCACATACACACAGGGGTGTACACACTTGATGTAAACAGAGTGAATTTGCATATTTGTCCATTAATTTATTTTCTTTAACATTTTAGAGACAGAATTATAAAGAATTGTACTACGTTTTTAAAGATTAGAAAAAAATTCCATTACTTTATGTCTCTTTTAAAATATTTAATTCGAGCCAGCCATTTATCAATTATTTTGCCATTTAAAAAAATTATGATGCTAAAACAGAAGTCTCTCCTAAATTAATTCCTCTGGAAGCCCCAACTCCAATGAAAACATCAAAGTGCCTAAATGAGGCAAGAAGCCTGGATTCCCAGTGATGTGGAAGGAGAAAATAGCCTTTCCATCTTTAAGCATAATATATGCTGTAACTTGAAGGAAAAAAGGTCTCAAGAGATATCCCAGTACAGTGTCCTGTAATGAAACTCAGATGCGGGTTTGACCCTTGCACTCTTACTTCCCTCAAGATAACTTGAAAGAAAAGTAGATTGAAGAGAGTTAAAAGTTTAACCTATGTTGGTTGCTTTGGAGGATGAGACTTTTTTTTTTTTTTTACCCAGTGGTGCCAGTATCTGTCATTTCATAGGAAGTTGTTTATTTAGATACTCCAGGTTAGTGATAATGTTTGAAGTGCTGGTAATTTCTTTTGCGAATAAGTGAAAATGACTGAAGTGATTGTATTAATAAGAAAATGATGTGTAGAACTGCAAAGAAAAAAATGGTTTAAATGGTATGGGCAATTTAGATCAAATCCATATCTACTAATTGATGATTTGTTATAACTCAGCATTTTTGTTAAATCTACACAATAATTTCAAGAAAAGAATTAACAGAAGGTTTAAAATATGTGGGTTCAACAGCCAATTCAGATTCTTCTTCATGCAGATGACTACTTAGTATCAAAATCACATAGATTGGTTCTACCTTCTGTCCAAAGTTTTAAATTCCCACTTGTGTTTTGCCTGTGAACCAGTGCCCGAGTATATGCACATATGAAAACACTTTTAAGGTTTTGAATCAAAGGAAGCAGATGCTTTTTATGCAAAGTCCTTATTTTTACATTATGGATCACTAGGATTGACACTAACAGGAGTCATGTGTCTAATTCTTTGCATCAGTGAGAACAAAAATATATCCAACAATAGTAAATTATTTTAACCTCTCTCAGGAAATACGAATGACTTCACAGTGAGAGAGTGGTTGTGTGAGTCAAAAAGCATAAAAGTGCCAGCCATAAATAAAGGTGAAAACCCTCATCCCCACTGAGATAAAATAACATTACGTTCTTCAGATAGTGACTAGGAACAGACAATTTCTATAGAGATTTGTTTGGTCCAAGAGTAGAGAGAAATGACTTTAAATAATTTATTATCATATTGCCCCAAATCACAACCTTGAACATAAAGGGAGAAAATCTACTTTCAAATCAATTTTGCATTGACAAGTGGAACTAAAAATTTGAAGGGAAAAGTTATCTTTGGCAAGATTTATATCTCTAAAGACAAATGCATATTACATTTTAGAGGTGATATTTTTATCATATACATATGTATTTGTTCATAATGTTAGAGTTAAAAAATCATAGGTCTTTTAGAAAGATTATTCTTCAACCCAATACAAAAAGCAAACATAAAATGGAATCATAGGTTTCATTTTACTTGTCTAGGTACTGACTTACTTTTTCAGTGGTACTTAAAGAATTGTAATACTGATTATTGATCAGTTTTTCAGATATTTAAACTAAAAGCAGAGAATAATATTTTTATCAATAATTATATCAGCAAAAATATAAAAGTTCACTTTACAATTAGTCATGTATTTGAACTGAGATCATTAACATAAGATTTGCTCCTAACTCTGTTTGCTTATGAAAAAAAAGAATAATTGAAAATAAAACAAATAAGGGCAGGTCTATTGTTTGGTCATTTTCACAGCAAGGGGGCCAGGGGTCGGGGAGAAATAGTAGTTCTTGCACTCAAACTCCAGACTGCCACTAGCTGTGAAAAAAGACCACTTTTGTGTTACTGCTGTTTTCTTATCTGTCAAATGCATTTAATCACACTCACCTTGCTCTACTGTATGTTGTTTGACTTAACAAATTAATGGCTCTAAAGTGCTTTGAAAATATAAATCTCTATATAAATAATAAAACATTATTACAGCCTTGGGATAAGCCCAAGGAGAGGGGGGTTAAAGAGTAATGACTTGTTCTCTAGGATTGTAAAGATTTCAAAGAGTGGAGTTTTTTAACTGGGTATTTCTTACATTAATATAAAATCTTTTCAGGACAGCCTGAAAACAGTTATAATAGATAATTTAATATGACATAAGCAACTATGATTGAACCATAATGTTGAGATATGATCCATTTTAGCCTATAATATTGTTATAATTAAAGTCACAGGACACATTTCATTCCCTTTTACTAGTTATATTCTCATTCACGTATTATTTTGTATGTGTGCATGTTTTCAGTCTAAGACATGCTTGATAATATGGAGAATGAAAAAAAATCTACAAAATGTGATTTCTGGCCTCAAGAATCCACCTCAGAAAGGAACTAAATGTATTCAAATTTCCTTAGTATATATTTACATGTCTAAATAATCTTAGGGATATAAAAAGAGGTTATTTTAGAATTGCAGAAGAAGATGAGATAATTTCTGACACTGATGTGGCAAAAGAACATGGTGATGTAGGAGAGAACAGAATCTGGGATGTGTTTATTAATGACCTAGATCAGGCTCGAAGTAGGTTAGACTTGGAAATGCAAAGACAACTTGGAAGACATTCAATGCAGGAAGAATAGCTTGAGCAAATATAGATAAGCAGAAAAACACAAAACATATTTAGAAAAGTGTATGGTTCAGGAGTTTGGGAAGTGTCAACTGGGTAGGAAGAGATAAAGCACTAAAGATAGGTTGGCGCCAGGTTGTATAGGCTCTTGAGTGACAGGTTAAAATGTGTGGGCTTTATTTAGAGAGAGATTGTAAACTATTTTTTAAAGTCAAATAAACATTTTTATAAGAGTTGTTTTAAATGGTAAGAGAAAAAAGACATTTTATTCAAGCTGAGATTGTATATAATTCTTTTAGAAATGTCCTTCCTGTCTGTGGTTAGAAAAATAAATAATGTAGCAGTCAATTTGACACTAGATTTCTGATGATACAATGATGATGATTCTTAGACTAAGGTTACATTACTATGAAAAGGCAAACAATTCAACTATTCTCATAGTTTAATGGAAAATTATTTTTCCATTAAACAGAAACTTATTACTTACAGTCCAATAAGCAAATATTAAAGGTGGAGAAATATGTTTCACTTTCTTATTTCCACTAGATAGAAAGATAACTGAGCAATCATGATTATTGGTTATATAAACTCTGACATAAAGATTGGGGTAGGGGGAGGAAGATTACATATATAGAGAAATTTCTGGAGATGTTATAAAAACACAGCCTTGCTTTTTTATCCATCCCCTATCCTGGCTTCTTCCTCCTTTTATTTGTTGTTGTAACATGTTATTGATCTTGTCTTTCTAAGTGAATAGAGTATTACAATAACTGTAAACAGCAAGGCTATGCCAGGATTGACTATATAATTTGTAGGGCTCAGTGCAAAATGAAAATATTGTTAAAGATTTTAAGGTGCTGTAGCAGAGCATTAAAACAAGTAAGGAGACTTTCTAAGCAACTTTCTAAGTCTAACTCTATGGCTCACATGCTTATGCTACAACTTGCAAGGGTCGGAGAAACAAATGTCCTGCTTCATCATTTTCTTCTAAATTCCTGACAATTTTTTCATTGACAAATCTCATCACAGGAAAAAACAAATGAACAAACAAACAAACAAAAACAGGTTGCCTCTATACCTAATCTATGCACATGAGCTTATCATCAGAACAAAATCTTTAGTGTTTGTACTAGTTTCCTATTGTTTCTGAATAAATTACCACAAACATAGTGACTTAAGAGAACACAAATTTGTTGTCTTACTTTTCTAGAGGTCAGGAATTTGAAATGGGTTTTACTGGGAATCAAGGAGTCAGTAGGGCTCTAAAGAAGCCTATTTCTTTGCCTTCTTTACCTTCTGGAAGCTGCCTATGCTCATTGCCTCATGACTCCTTTCTTCATTTCAAAGCCAGTAGCAAAAATTTTGCATCTCTGAAGCTGTACACATCACTCTGACACTCTTCTTTCATCATCACATATCCTTACATAACTCTTATGAACCTTGTGATTGGGCCACCTAGATAATGCAGGCGAGTATGCCCATTCCAAGTTCCTTTATTTCGTTGTATCTGCAAAGTTTCTTCTGTCATACAAAGAAACATATGCATAGGTACAAAAGATTAGAGCAGGGATGTTTTTTGTGATCTATTAGTCTGCCTACTACAGTATGTCATCTAATACACATACTTTTTACTAACTACAGCAATTCTAATGTCATCTAATACACATACTTTTTACTAACTACAGCAATTCTAATTTGTATATTCATCTCAAAATTTCCTGACCTACAAATCATCTAAATAGAGCTCTGTTCTGCCAACAATGTGGCAGCTGTGATCTCCTGCCTCAGCCAGGGCTCCTCTCAGGACACCCAGTGGGGACCAGACATGGTGGCCAGAGCAAAAAGAGCGGGAGTGACCATAGGTGTTCACACTCGAGAAGAAGGACAGAGGTGAAAGCCGAATACATCTGAGTTGTGCTCTGTTCTGGAGGACGCTGATCTGATGCCCCAACCTTCCCAGGATGTATGGCTAAGGCGGGTAGAAGTTTCTGGCCTGATGAATCTTGCTCTGCTTGTTCCTAAAAGGGCTCATCAGAGAAGGAATGGCTGTCAGGCACCTGCCAAGCACCGTCCAGAAATCAGTGACCTTCCAGGGCATGGCCTGCTCTTCACCCAGGATGAGTGGACACAATTGAGCCCTGCCTAGAGGGCTGTGTACAAGTATGTGCTGCTAGAGAACTACAGCAACCTGGTCTCACTGGGACTGTTAGGACCCAAACCAGGTATGTTTGCTCAGCCAGGAAAAGAGGAAGAATAGATGCCAGGGAATGCCTCCCTTGGCCTCTGTCTCTACTGGATGACTGTGCCTGGGGGTAAGAAATCTACTCGCAAGGCAGTCATTCATGAAGAAGAATTGAATCAGTGGATGATAAAGGAAGTATTCACTAGAAATAATGGCTGGAAATATGATAGCCTATTGGAATGGCAGCATGGAGGCCAGGAGATAAAAGTTGTAGCATGTGGTGCTCACTCCCCAGAAAATTTCATCTGTGGTGACCAGAAATGTGATCAATCTGGGAAGCACTGAACCATGAGCTCATCTTTTGTTCAAAGTCAAGAATTTCAATCTACCAAAACCATTTGAGTGTAGGGAGTGTGGAAAAGTCTTCACTAAGAATTCAACCTTTAGTAAGCATCAGAAAAATTATACTGTAAAACCTAATGAAAACCAGAAAGCTTTTATTAAAGAGAATATGAATGTAGATAATGTGGGAAAGCCTTTCACCGAAGTACATACCTTATCCATCACCTAATAATTCACACCGGTGAGAAAATGTATGAATGTAAGAAATGTGGCAAGTCCTTCTCAGTGAGCTCCTCACTGATCATCAGGAAATTCACACTGGAGAGAAACTATTTAAATGCAACTTATGTGGAAAAGCTTTTATGTAAAACATACATCTTGCCCACCATCACAGAATACATACTGAAGAGAAACCTTTTAAATGTAACAATGTGACAAAATCTTTGTGTGCAGGGCACATCTTACCAAATACCAGAATATTCATAGTGGAGAGAAACCTCATGAATGTAATGAATGTGGAAAAGCTTTCAACCAGACTGCGAACTTCATTCAGCATCAGAAACATCGTATTAAAGAAAAGTGATATGATTGAAGTTTATATGAAAGAGCTTTGAGACAGAGTATATTAATTATTCAATGTGAGAGAATTCATTCTATAGAAAACCATGAACGTTTACATCAAGAGAGTCATTCTATTTACTGAGAGTCAATATTTACAATATTGTGGATTTTGAGAATTTAAGAATGTCAAATACTTCTCATAGTTTAGAACTGCCTCAACTGAGTAGCAGTACTGTGTAATTAGTCTAAATTACCAGTGTAAGAACCAAAATGGAGCCTAATAAACAACATAGCAATTAGTTTATCAAATTTACATTTTGACTAGTAAGAGAAGTTATAAAATTATTTAAAAAATAGGTTGAGAAGCAAAGGAACAAAAAAATAATATTAGTATTTCACTCTACCTTATTCTCTTAAATAAGAGGGTTTCCACCTTCAGTGGAACCCTTTGTTCTCTCACACACACTGATGACATCCAGAGAAAAGAAAATACATCCACTCATGCATCAGCCAAGGACTTACTTCAACTACCCTCTCTACTTTGGGCTTCAAATCATCTTTTGTCACATCTCCCTGGTCTGTATGTCCACTGGCTTCATAACTGTCTTCTTCTGGGAAAATTCATTTAAATGGCATGTCCCTTTTTTGACTTAGCAGCTCCTAACTGGTAACATCGTGTTACTTATTACCAGCTCATTTGCCTTGGGGGAGTGTGCTAATCCAACCTGATACATAGTCCATTATCCTGGCTATTACACCCCCAAAACAACTTTCAGAACTTGAGACCACTGCCTCCCAGGCAGAGGTTAATCAAAATTCTTGAGTGACCCAGTTCCTCTGGGCCTCAGCTTAACTCTGACTCTGGGGTGATACCTAAAGCAGGGGCTTAGTCTGAGTAAATATTACCTTTTAATTGTGCTGTACGGCAGTTACTCTGCATACAGCAGGCAGGGCATACTCATCCTTGGGTGTTACGATCCCAACCACCTGATGGTGTTTTAGGTCACCTCCATTTCTGCAACTTGACATTTCTTGATGTGCAATTGACATTAAAGGATGGAGCCCCACAATCAGTTCTCAGAAGGCTCTGACCCACTCTCTTCCAATCAGCTGCACAGTGCTTTGTGGCCTTTGTGTTAGAATATATTTGTTGCTCTCAGAATATTGAACTGCATCCGGGTCCTTTCCCTGCTTTTGTCCAATTTTCTGGAGGTATTAACTCTGTGCTTAGAAGACAAGCAGAGAACTTCGTACTTCTGCTTTTGCATTTGAAAGTGGCCACTTCCTCTCCTCCCTCTGGATGTTCCACTACTTACAGTCTGTCCCTTTCTGGTTCTGACAATGGTGAGCAACATCTTGCATAATTCCATGAGCCAGAAAGTGGTCAATAGCACTGTGACATGCTCTGGCAGGAGCAGTGTCTGTGCCCCCAAATTTGAGTGACTCTCTAGTTCTACAGATACAGTTTCTTCACCATCTTCAATCCTTCAATGTTCTTAGTGGAAATCACAGAGATAAAATAACATCTGTGTGTCTTCATACACACAGCCTCTGGTGGTCCTCTCCTTTTCCCCACCACAAAGAATGGGGAGCCTATACTGCTGCAGCTGGAACATTCCATGACATGAAGATGGAGAGCAAGTAAACTATTGTTCCAGGAAGCCAAGGGGCAGGTTCCTGGTTTGCGGAAATGCTCTCCATCTAGTCGGACAAATTGCTGGCCATTACAAGTGCTGCACCTCAGCTCCAAGTTACAGAAAAGGATATTCCATGTCATGGTGGAATTTAACTCCAGGTTAAATATAGAATCCTACAGCCTTAAAGCCGAAGTTCTCTAAGTTTAGCTTCTGTTTAATGAAGACCACCTGTAGGCATCTCCTGTTAGCTAAGCAGCGACTCATACTTTCTCCCTATTAAGATGAAGGTGAAGCAGCACTGAAAAAGGTTATTTGGGACTACCTGTGCCCTGGCACATTCCCCAAAGCCTCGTGTGCCTGGCAGCTCCAGATTTCACAATAAACTAGAGAAATTGTGCTCACGGCTACAGATATCTGCCTTCAGTATTATCCATATGGCCCGCCTGGTCCTAACTCTTACCCCACTTATCCTGAATCTCTGAGAAATACTTTTCTAAACTTAGTTTGTTTTTATTTTATTTGTTTTTAATGAGAGCTACTGCCACTTGGTATGTGCCTGCAGTTGAGCTTGGGCCAAGACCTGCTGCCACTTTAAGAGTCTCATTCATCCCAGTGATAGCTCTATCAATCTGAAGTCCCTCCATTAGAGATTGCGGTCCACTTTCCCTAAACCCATTTCCTGTCAGGCTTGGGTCTTAATGAAATTAGACCTCTGAAATGCCTGTTTACTCATCCCTGTCTTGGTAGGCAAAAAGTAAACCAATAGCCTATTAGATTTACCTATGCCGATTGGAAAAAAATTATCTAAATAATTTTCCCTGAATTTCTAGTCCAGGATGCTATGCTTTATCTCAAAGTTTGGTTTAAAATATGAAAGATGTCCAATTCTTTTCTTCAGGTAGGAGTATCATTTTATCATCAAAAACCATGTGTGAAATAACTTTTGCTTTTCCTCTTGAGGAAGACTTTAAAGCTAATGTTTATGAAACATAGATGTTCTTTTATATAGTATGAACAATCACTCTCTTTACAGATACACCCAAACATACACACATTTGTAAGTTCATATTTTGTTGCAATCTCAAACATTATCAAATGTTCCCTACTAACTTTATTTTTTCATAATCGCTTTGTTTTTATAGATTAAAATTTTCTAAGCTTTTAGTGAATTGTAAAAACTGGTGCTTCTCACAAATAAAAGGTTAATAAATATTTAAAAGACTTGGGATCAGCTATGTGTTCAGTGTTTATTACACACATACCCCAATAATAGGAATTATAGGGAATATAGAGTATACATTAAATGTTCCTGGGGAAAACTATGCAGATACTCAAGCAGCAGACATAAATTCAATATAACAAGATATGTATCAGCTCATGAGCAGGGTGGTCTGTGGGTTTGGTATTCATCTGCAAAAGGCTCCTTGGAAAAACTCATGTTTTGAGTAAAGTTTTAATGAAGTGAGAGGATTTGCCTGGGTGAATAAAAGAAGGTAGTCCTCTATAGTAACTGAATGGTGTAGGCAGGAACTTCTGTAAAGGAATAATGAAGGGAAAGCAAATGCATACTCAGTGGTAATGGGGCGGGGGGAGCGGGGAACCAGCTAATGTAGCCATAAAATAGAGAATCCTTGTTAAAGGCAAACATGAGTGGGATGCATGAGTCTGTGTTTAAGTAATTGTATTTAATCTTCAAGGTAACATAATTATCCAGTATAAATTTAATGATTTTTCTACATTTAAAGTATGAATCAGCTGCAAAGATCTGAAAAGGAAATTGCATTATGGAGCCCAGTAGGTAATTTGGGTGGGAAGATTCAAAACAAGTTTGAGGGGAGAAAAGAGAACAGTCTAGGAGATTAGACTGTTACAATATTGGAAGCATAGCCTAACCAGAGCTTGAATTTAATGGTGGAGGTAAGAGAAAGATAAGGAGACCTAGGTAATATTATATATACACATAAAACAGCTGTATGAGTTAAATTTCATGTGTAGTGGTGCATTGAAAGTCATATCAAATATCTAAACATATGCAGATTGTAATAGTGCTAGTTAGCTTTTATTGAATATTGTAATATTCCAGACACTTTCCTTAGAGTTTTCCATTAATTAAATTCTTATAGTAACAGTTTGATATTGCATAATCTTCATTTACATACGATGAAGTTATAATGACATTTAAGTGATTTGCCAAAGTGACCAGTAAATAGGTAGCACTAGGATTTAACTCCTGGTTTTTGAATTCCCAAACCTACATTTTTTTCCAGTATACCAAACCAAAGATGCTGGCATTCATGCTTAAATATATTCTCTTGTCTGCCCAAACCTCATTTGATGTTAGAATCATTGAATCTTAGCATCAAAAAGATCATAAATCTCATTTAATCCAAAATGCCATTCATTGTAGGAATTCCCACTATAACTGCTATAGAAAATGGTCACTGAACTCTGCTTGAACACTTTTAGAAATGGAGACTTTATCACCTCTAACAAATTTGTGTATGGTCCAGTGGCTAGAAAGTTCGTCCTTATTTTGAATGGAAAACTGCTGTTCTGTAACCTTCACTGTTCAGTTATGACTCTACCATCTGAAATTATCCACAGGAAAAAATTGTATCCTCCTTCTACAGACAGCCCTTCAAAGGGCTTGAAAATAGTCATTCCAAATATATTCCAAGTGAAGCATCCTCAGTTGTCTAAATCATCAAACAAAAGATGCAAATCCTTCATCATCTTGGTGTATTCTTTATTCTGCTCAGCATGCTATAGTTAAATCAATGTTATTCATTTAGTTAAGACAATGTGACATCATTTCCTTTACCTTTCACCTGGGTCCAGAAGATAATCTATAAAATGTTTTGATTTACCAGCTTTCTCTACATTAACACAAATCAACAAAACTATTGTCCTTCAGTCAATACCTTATACTTTCCAAAATTAAAATAGATAATTAACTTCCGATAAAATGAGACCTTAGCTCCAGCTGAAATATGAACACCTGTGAGGCTGGAACTCTGGAAATCTGAGAATCATGCAGGAACTTAACCATCATTTACACTTCACATATTTAGTGCTCGGCTGTGTAGGCCCAACCAGTGACCTGCTGACGGCTTTTCTAGTAAATCTAGGAAACATAAACCAGGACAAATCAGATATACTTAAGAGCCTTCTCGCCAGCTGTCAATGAGCCATGGAGCCCTGAAGATGCCCAGTAGGAGACTCTCAAATGGCTGACTTTTGAGCAGTTAAGAGTGTTTGTTAAACATTTTGGTTAATGTTTCGAAAAGTGATAGGTGAGTAGGGTCTTTAATTGAGTTATATGTCAAATTCCAGTAGCACATAGCAGAGAAAAATAAATTACAGGGCTTTCAAGTATAGATATATAATGCCTCATATTATGATTGAAAGTTAAGCTCTATTATTTAAGTTAACACTAGTAAGAAAAGGAAAGTTAAAACTTCTAAATTTTTTGTCAATAAAATAATCGAAAAAATAATGGAGAGTTAGGTATTAGAGGTATATCAAAGACAGATCAGGATATGAACCTGAGAGTAGAAGGAAACATATTCTCCTTCTACTTCATCTTAAAGTCCTGGAGGATGATGACTTAACTTTGTCACCCTATCCTCTCATTCATGATAAGTATAAGTTATTCAAAAGAAAATAAAGCTTTTAAGAGAAATTCACTATAGAAGAAATACACTGATTTGAAACTCTTTTAGAATGAAATTTTACAAGGATCTGCTTACTATATACATACATTTCTTATAAAAATGTATTTAATCATATAGATGTAACTTTTTGATTCTGCTTGTGTCTATTGGTTTAAAATAAACATATATATAAAAAGTTGTGTTTATTTATAGATATATATGTATGCATGTCTATGTACATATATATTTATATAAAGAGAATAGAGTAATATTAATTTATGTATTAATGTCTTTATGTGTATAATGTACATATTTTAATGTATTGGTTACATACCTTTAGCATTATAACATTGATTTATTGTGTATTATTAATTTAAATTAATTATTAATAATTATTAACAATTTATTAATGCATTATATATTATTAATGTATTCATGATATACTTTAGGTATTATTGAATCCACAAGAATAATACTATTGTTAACTAGAAATTTATTTTTTTCCCAAAAAGTTAAAAAAGATATAGAATTTTAACACATAAATCATTTAAAATCAAATAGCTCCATCAATAAAATGTCTTATAATAATACAATTTAGATATTTAAATGCTTTTATAAATATTACCTCATTTAATCCTCTTTAACATTAAACCAGATGGCTAATGTTTAATTTTCCTAATTCAGAGTTGATGATAATAAATTCTTGGGTGGTTCAAATGGTTAGTAAATGGTAAAGTATCCAGATTCAGTTTTTCCGCTCCCTAATCTGATCTTTTTTCTATCTTATAATGCTCATTTATTTGTCAAAAAAGAGTAATTTTTACAAATTCAATCATATACAGACTGTGGTTTTAGATTTGCAGTCAGTAAGTATTGATAGATTAAATTGTAATATTTTAAGAACTAACATTTTCAAATATCTAAGAATCAATGCCTTAGCATCTCTTCTCTGATATTTTTATCCAAGTATACGTTGTATGATTTTGTGTGGAACCAAGAGAATAAGAGAGAAAGAGCTCTTCCTAAAGAGACTTTATATTGAAGCAAAAGAACTCGCTTTTGTATTTTAACAAAAAAATAAATATTTTGTGTTTTGAGATTATCCACAGACTGGTAGAAAAAATAGCCTTGGTTGATTTTTTTTTTTTTGGCTATTCTTATGACACAAGTGAAACTATTCAGAAACGATAACATACTCCATATGTTTGGCTTTTTGAAGTGTGCTTAATACTCCATTTGGGAGTCTCGATTTGTACTTCTCAGTCTGATTTGGATAACATGCAGATTCCCTTCAGCAATCTGACCTGTGCAAACACACAAAGGATTAATTTCATAATAAATTTTGGGAGCCATAAAGCTTTCTAGACCAGTTCACCTCTTAAGTAACAATCTTTTATGTCGCCTTATAAAATTGAACTTATGTTTTATTTGTAAGTCATTCTGGGCATAATAAACTGTTTGAATTTGGGGCACTTAGTTTTGGGTCTGAGCACATTCTTTCTTGGTACATTGTTTTATGATGGTTCTGGAGCTAGTTATTAGCCAAAGCACCTGAAAGTTCCTGGAGTATACTAATATCTAGCTGAAATAACATCACAACGAAAGGTGCATGAAAATATAGACTTCATATAACTCTGAACTCCAGCTGTTTTTCATCTATTTCTATTTCTATTTATTTTATGTCGAGAAAGCCCACAATTTGCCATCCAGTTTTGTAATAAGATCACTTTGCTTCAGTTTTGTGTGAAGTTATATTGCTTAGAATATGCACTCAGGCCCTTTACAAGATTGCTATTAGGGTGGTAAAGTTCTCTTAGGCAAATGAACAAAGACTTGAATTATATGATCATACCCTGATGAACATTGGGTGGCAGAGATACCTAGAATAATCATTCTTGCCTTTCTTGGATAAATTGTTAATTGTACTTTTAAAAACCTTTGTTGTTACCTAAACATCACTGCATGTAATTATCTTAACCATTTAAGGGAATTATACTTTGCTTAGTTTTGAATTTACTTAGGTCCCAACACCAGAGTTAGTCATCCCTACTCTAGAAATTTATAAAAGCCAAACAAAATGAAAATTTAGTTTTTCCTTTCTCTATGTATTCTTTTAAAAGAGATCTGGAGATATTGTTATTATGAATATCTTTCTTAATTTATCCAAATTGATTGAACTTTTCACCTTACATTGAATCAGTGAATTTAACAGAAGTTTTGTAAATTACTGAGGAAGAAGCTAAGGCATATTTGGTACCTAGGAGCTCAAGGCAGATATGACCTATTCTAAATGAAACACCATTACTTTTACTTCTAAATTCAGTGTGAGAAGACAAAAATAAAAATAAAATAGTCATGTAGTCAGAGTTCAAAATTCATGTCTACCACTATAGACTTAGCTTCTTGAAGTCTACTTCTCTATTTGGGAAATAGAATTTCATTTCAAAAGAAAGAAAACATTTTCTTAGTTCATAACGATGTTTTCATTTAAAGTAGGGAGAGGTATAAAACAGCATTCCTGTCTTTAGAGAAAGCACAGTCTATTTTTTAATGAATTTTTTCTAGCTAGCTGCACAGATTCTTGTGAATATCAAATGAAAATATATATTCAAATGCCTCAAAATCTGTGAAGTGCTATAGAAATGAAAAGATATTAGTACAAAATTCAGGTCAACTCAGTTCATTTAATTATTTTTTGTTGTTGTTGTTGTTAATATTCACTGAATTTGTTACGCTTTGTACTAGTGATGCCCATGGGCAGAAATAACTTTATGCTGTATTCACCTCGCATCATCTGCTAGGACTGGTCAAGGAAATAATACTAGTTAGGCGTATTCCATAGATCGTGACCTTTGTGAGGCAAACCTGGCTTTTAGGTTTTTACACTTTATTCTCCATGGATTAGTTTTTACAAACTATCAGAGTAAGTATTAGTTTCCCAGGGCTGTCTTTAGAAATTACCATAAACCCACAGCTTATAGCACAGACATTTATTCTATCACAGTTCTGGAAGCTATGAGTTTAAAAGCAAGGTATTGGAAGGCGTTGCACCATTTAAAGGCTCTAAAGAATCTTCCCTTGTCATTTCTAGCTTTTGGTGGTTGCCAGCAATCCTTGATGTTCCTTGACTTGTGGCAGTGTAATTCAAATCTCTGCCTTTACTTTCACATAGCCATCTTCTCTTTGTCCATCTGATCTGCTTGTGTCCAAAGTATCCTCTTTTTATAAGGATACCAGATATTGGATTTAGGGCCCACTCTAAACCAGTATGACTTTATATTATCTTGAATACATTTGCAAAGCTCTCTTTCTAAAAAAGGGCACATTCACAGATAATGGGGTTTAGAACTTAACATATCTTTTTTGGGGAGACACAATTCAACCCATAGGAAGTCATAAGATCCAAACTGTGAATGTGTTTTTAGGTAAAAGCAGCAATGTATGCAATTTGAAGACTGATCATGGAAATGCATTTGAAATGCATTTAATATGAATAAGGAATTGAATTTTATATTTTATTTAATTTGCAATAAAATAGCCACATTTAGTTAGTGGTTTTCATACTGGGCATCATAGTGCTATCAGCTTTTCAAAGTTACAAGGACATGACTGTGCTGTACTGTACTCTTTAGATCTCAGATAGATTCAGTGCAGCAATGTCCACCAATTGTAAAATAATAATAATAATTAGAAAAAATCAAATTATTTTCATTCACATGTGTTAAATTTATTTCCTGAACTAACAAAATTTTAAATTTGGTGGGATAAAAGGAGAAATAATGAATAATTTTGTTATATCACAAATTATTAAAGAATACATTTTTTTCTGGCACAATTAGTATGTACTTTATAGTTCATTTAACTAACTTCTCATTATCCCATGAAATGAAAAATCGTCTTGGTTCTCAATTCCATCTGAGTGACTAAAGGTCACTGAAGATTACTTAGAAAGCCAAGTGAAACTGATTATTTTCTAACAGAAAATGCTTACACCTAAAATTCTATTCATACATAAAGTATAAGTTGGCACTATTTTTGGCAAATTCAGCAGATCAATGTTAAAAGTAAAATTAATCTTTTGTTTGAGTAAAAATTACTCCTTTTAGCTATAAGGGAGTAATTTCATTATTACTATTTTTTGATATACAATCAAGAATATTAAAAATTGCAATTTTTTTGTATTTGTTCCTGTCAGACCATGTTTTCATTAAAGACAGAAACTGTATCACATACATTTTTTTTAGTGAATATATGTTTATAACTTAATTGGGACTTTAAACTATGTATTTAAAGAAAAAATGTGAATAAGTGAATTAAGGCTTATGTTGTAATTTTTTTTTTTAGATTTCACATATCACAACACAGTAATAAACTCTTTTGTCCATTTGTCTACGAGGCTTTTAAATGTTTATCTCTATGCAGTTTTATATTTTATAAAACCTGCTTAATACAAGAGTTTGCATGCTGAGTATTATGAAGGTCTTTCCTCGTGTTGTATTTGCCTCTTAAAACTCCTTCTTTAACTGCTTTTTTCAGAAGAGTCCTCATAGTCCCTCATGTATTGGCATCACAAGATGTAGAGCTAAAAGGCCCTTCACCTCTTGACCTCCAAATTATATGTGGCTCTCCAGTCTTTGTTTACTTTTAGGGACCTCCATTCTTAGTCATTTCTTTTCAATCTCTAATTATTGTTTGTACTCAGTGGTGTAGCCCCCCACAACCTCCGTGCTTTGGCCTGTTAGTGTCCAGGCTCCTATCCAAGGCCCAATCACTCCCTTCCATTTGTTTCCTAGTTCTAGCTGTTCTGCCTTTTCCCACTTTTTCCTCATAAACAGCTGGATTTGGGGCTCAGGATCCCCATTGGTACCTGACCTGATCCCCACAGTGTTTCTCACTCTCTCTAATGTTGCTTTTCAGCCTATGTATGTGCTGGTGCAGAACTAAGGTATTCTGCACCAAAAAATAAATAAATAAAGAGAAAGAAAAAATAATTATAATTAAGGCTATAAATCCAAATTCTTGTTCACATTGGAAAAGTACGTTTTCTATGTAAATAAATAAATAGAAAAGAGGTTATTTAAAACTATAAATAAAAAAGTAGTGTGCTCTAAATTCCCTCAAATAATTTAGTGCCTTTATTGCTAAATTTACACCTACTTTAGTATAGGCCTAAATCCTTCTAGGTTTATGATTTCTTATGAGACAGCAGTCCTTCAGAGAGAACTCAGTAGGTTACCTTTCAAAAACAGAAATAAAAGCAAACTAATTATTGAAAATTCCTGGGACAGACAATATCTTATGCCATCTTTAAAATGTTTAAATTTTTTTGAATTAATTTATAGCTGAGAAAATATGGTTTCCTGGTTCTGAAAAATAAGTTAAAAGGCTAAAAAAGTCATCTTGATTTTGTATGCTTCTTTAAAAGAACATTTTGTTAAGTGTAAATGAATCAAAAATGTATAGATTAACTCTTTTTAAAGTATGGCCATAAATAGAAAAAAAAGCAAAATATAATAGTTGACAAAATGTACTTTGGACTTGCCACACAACAAATATTTGAAAATTACATGAGTTACTCATGATCAATGAACAGGTCTCGTTTATCTTTCCTGAATTATTTTGAATGTGGTAAAAATAAATAAATAAATGAAAGAAAGAAAGAATGAAAGAAAGAAAGAAAGAAAGAAAGAAAGAAAGAAAGAAAGAAAGAAAGAAAGAAAGAAAGAAAGAAAATTCTTAGTTCCCTCTGCTCAGGTAGCTAAAATGGCTACTAATCTTAGATCATAAATGAATATAACACTCACTCACTGGGAAAAAAAGTTATATTACTTTCTCTTGATTATTTTGAACATTTACTTTAGTAGTAAATGAACTTTGTCTATAATAATTTTACTACAATAATATTTGGAATACTGAAAATTATATCAAGAAGATTCAAGGTAAATTATTTGCTTAAAAGAGAATGAGTAAATAATAATTTTGAAAGTGATGAAACAGAATGATTTTCTGCTGTTAAGCATTTTATACAATTATAAAAGGAATCAAGGATTTACATATTGTTAATCCATATATTATAATAAATAATTATTCATTTTCATTTTATCAAATTAACATACATTTAAAGAATCTAGCGCAGCATAGAATTACAGAGTGGTAGATTCTTAAATATGAAAACCATTAGTATTTGTTAATTACTTGAATATATTCCATCTGACACTGGAAAATGAGCAGTTTTTTAATTAGTTCATTTATAAGCCATGTAAATAAGTATATTATGAGTAATTCTTTTCGTTAAGCATTTGAGTGTAAAAAGAAGCTTCCAAATTCAACATGGAATTGCTGCCAGGTGAATTTCTCATTCTTTTCTTTGGTTGAATAGGGTGCAAGTATCCAGGCATTTCTAGGACATTAATTGGAAAAAGAAATAATAATAATACAGTGTTCATTGAGCACCTGCTTTTGGGGGAATCACTGACTGTGCTGTCTGCTTTATGTATTTTTTTTTTTCTTTTGGCTGGTAATTACATTTTCAAATTCCTTACTTCATTAAACAAATCGAATATCCCTTTATGCTGTGAAGGTAGACTGGCACAAAATCATAAACACTGTTGGATTTAAATTTTTAATCAAAATTTAAAATGTTTCTTGTTCAGTGATTTCTGTCTAAGTCTTTTGATTATCAAATCAATTCAATGATTAAACATACCAAATTCAGTGTGTTTTCTATATAATCTGGCACTAGTGCTTACATGTTGCAATCTTCACAAACTGCCCTGTGATTCAGATAACCTAAATTATGGATCTTCTGTTGAATTTATTTTTCTGAAGTATAAAATTTAGAAAATACCAATGGCAAGTTATTGAATTAAGTATGAATTTATAAATATCAGAGAAACAATTGTGTTTAACTTCAGTCTATGTTCAGTCAATTTTAAGCAAGATACAGTGTTTCCTTGCAATCTAGGTGTCCAAAGTGTGATACATAGATGATAGATGGTAAATTGATAGATAGATGATAGATAGATAGATAGATAGATACACACAATGGAATATTACTCAGCAATAAAAATAATGAAGTCTTGCCTTTCAAGACAACATAGATTGACCTAAAGAATATTATGCTAGGTGAAATAAGTCAGACAGAAAAAGACAAATGCCATATGATTTCAGTTAAATGTGGAATCTGAAAAAAACAAAACAAATGAACAATCAAATATAAAAATAGAAACAGACTCATAGGTACAGAGAACAAACTGATGATTGTCACAGGGAAGGGGAGTGGGGAGATGGGTGAAAAAGGTGAAAGGGGATAAGAATATAAATTCCAGTTATAAAATAAATAAGTCACAGCTATGTAATGTACTGCATAGAAATATAGTCAATAATATTGTAATAAATTTGTATAGTAACAAATGAATACTAGGCTTATCTTAGCGATCACATCATAAAGTATAATAAACATTGAATCACTATGTCATATACCTGAAACTAATATAATATTGTATATAAACTATACTATAATAAAAATAAATTTAATTTTTGAAAATCTCATATAAGAAAGTACAAAAGTTAAAGTGTTTCCAAACTATTCAATTCTAGCTATGAATAATATGTTGCCTTTTATATAATAAAAACATATAATGCTTTATGCCTCTAAACTGTGATATCGACATGTTCAAAAATCAATAATTCCATACATGTTTTCAAAGAAAAAGAATCCCTTTCAATAGAATGGCTTATCTATGTGGTTGATGCATTCCTAGAATTGTGTTAAATTAACATCTCAGAGTGAACTGTTTGATCATTGTTCATTTGCCCATCCTCCAGGGGTGACTGAAAGTCAGTAATCCAATAAAATTAAAGTCTTTTTAAATTCTTAATTTTTTAACATTTATTGATTCAATAGTTATGGCATTTTACAGAGTCTCTCTTTCAAATAAATACATGAATTGATTCTGTTTAAAGGACAATCCACTCATCTTTTACTTGAATTTTTCCATGGTAAATGAAAGGAATAAAAAAAAACAAACAAAAAGGAATAAACCTTAAGATAGTCTAGTAATTTTAATATCTAAAAAGTTCACATTTGATAAAGAACTGTTATCCAAACTATACAAAAAACCCTTAAAATAATAAGAAAATAAACACCTTAACTAAAAAGATCAAAGACCTTAATAGACATCCAAAAGTGAGATATGAATGACAAAAAAGCATATAAAAAATTGATTCATGTCATATGTCATCAGGAAAATGCAAATTAGAACAATTACATTAACACTACGCACCTATTAGAATGGCCACAATTTGGAACACTGATAATAGCAAGTTCTGATGAGGATGTGGAACAACAAAAGCTCCCATTTATTGCAGGTGGGAATGTAAAATGGTATAATCGCTTTGGAAGTTTCTTACAAAACTAACCTTATGGTTCAGCAACCACACTACTTGGTATATACCCAAAGGAGTTGAAAACATGTCCAACAAATACCTGCATATGGATGTTTACAGCAGCTTTATTCATAATTACCAAAACTTGGAAGCAACCAAATGTTCTTCAGTAGGCAAATAGATAAATAAGCTATGGTACATTAGGACAATAGAATATCATTTAGCACTAAAGAGAAACGAGCTATCAAGCATTGAAAAGACATGAAGAAAACTGAAATGCATATTGCTAAGAAAAAGGACCCAATCTGACAAAGCAACGTACTGTATGATTTCAACTATATGACAGTTGGGAAAAGACAAATTATGGAGACAATAAAAATATCAGGTTTTTCAAGCAAAATGGTGGAATAGTTAAACACTGTGCTTGCTTCCTCCCATGACTAAATTAAAATTACAACTAAATTATAGACCATTCAACCTGTAGAACCATCTGAAAACTATCTGAACAGACCTCCAATAACTAAGGATATAAAGAAGAGGTCACATAGAGTTGGGTAGGAGGGGCAGAGATGCAAAATGGCTGGCCCCATATCCACATGCGGTGGTCAAGAATTGGGAGGAATATCTTGGCTATTGAGGTATCCTCTGAAGAGTGAGGGAGCATAGCACCACACCAGTCTCCCTGGCCCAGAGTTCCTGTGCTAGAAAAAGAAGTCCCCACAAATCTGGCTGTGAAAATCCATGGTTGTCATATTCATTGGGATGAGATGAAAAGCTGCTAAAAACCCAGACTTTCTCTTAAAGGGCCCGCTCACAGACTCATTGCTCACCTACACTCACCCTGGGCTGCAGCAGAGGGACAGTAACTCAGGAGGTGCCAGAAAAACACAGAGGAAGATTGAGTTGTGTGGCTTCAGGGAGAGAGCTGATGTGCCAAGATCACATCAATGTGCCAAGAGCAATCAAGACTGAACTACAATAGGAAGGCACACACGAATCACACAAGGGACATTCCTGAAGCACCCAGCACAGGTGATCAGGGAGACTGCAACACTGGGTCACACAGGGCATCTATTACATAAGACTACCCAGCCAAAACTGGGAGACATAGTAGATCTATCTAATACTCAGAAATGAACACAGAGAGTCAGCCAAAATGAGAAAACAAAGTAACATGTCTTAAATGAAAGAACAAGAGAAAACTCCCAAAAAAGAATTAAAAGAAACAGAGGCAAGCAAACTACCAAATACAGAGTTCAAATCACTGGTTATAAGGATGCTCAATGAACTTAGGGGAAGAATACGTATGGTCAGTGAGAACTTCAACTAAGAGACAATAAGCATAAAAAAGGACATAGAAACTATAAAAAAGAACCAATAAGAAATAAAGAATAAAATAACTGAAATGAACACACTAGAAAGGATCAATAGCAGGTTAGATGAAGCAGAGGATTGAATCAGCAATTTAGAAGATAGCATAGTAGAAACCACCCAATATGAACAACAAAAATATAAAAAAGTAAAATAAATGAAGATAGTTTAAGGGATCTCTGGGAAAACATCGAGCATAACAATATTTGCATTGCAGGAGTATCTAAAGGAGAAGAGAGAGAGCAAAGTACTGAGAACTTATTTGAAGAAATAATGATGACAGACTCTCCTAATCTAGTAAAGAAAATAGATATAGAAGTCCAGGATGTGCAGAGAGTTTCAAACAATATAAACTCAAGAGGCCCATACCAAAACATATTATTATTACAATGCCACGGGTTAAAGATAAAGGTAGTATCCTAAAAGCAGCAAGAGAAAAGCAGCAGATGACTTGTAAGAAAGTGCCCAAATGACTCTCAGCCGATTTTTCAAAAGAAAATTTGCAAGCCAGAGGGACATTTTTTATTTAAAGTGATGAAAAGCAAGGACCTACAACCAAGATTATTCTGCCCAGCAAAGCTTTCATTTAGAATCAAAGGACAGATAAAGGTCTCCCCAAACAAGAAAAAGCTAAAGAAATTCATTGCCATTAAGCCAGTATTACAAGAAATATTAAAGTGAGTTCTTTAAGAAGAAAGAAAAACAAATAAATAAACAAACAAACAAACAAAATACATATATATATGTATATGAATGATAAAATGGCAATAACTATGTACCTATCAATAACATTTTAAATGTAAATAGAATAAATGCTCCAATCAAAAGACATAAGGTAATTAAATGGATAAGAACTCAAATCCCATATATATGCTGTTTACAATAGATCTACTTCAGATTGAAAGACACACAAAGACTGAAAGTAAAGGAATAGAAACAGATATTTCCTACAAAAAAAAAAAATTTTTTAAAAAGCTGGGGTAACAATACTTATTTCAGACAAAATAGACTTTAAAAACAAAATAAGAGACAAAGAAAGCCAGTACATAATGATAAAAGGATCAATCTAACAAGAGGATATAACCCCAGTAAACATTTATGCACCCAATATAGCAACACATAAGTATATAAAGTAAATATCAACCAACATAAAGGAATCAACAGTAATACAGTTGTACTAGGGGACTTTAACACTAATTGACGCAAATGGACATCTTTTGGCAGAAAATCAAAATGGAAACAGCATCCTTAAATGATACACTAGACCAGAAGAATTTAATTGATATTTTTAGAGCATTTTATCCCAAAGCAGCAGAATATACATTCTTCTCAAGTGCACGTAGAATATTTTCCAAGATAGACCTCACATAAGGCCACAATGTGAGGTCTCAATACATTTAAGAAGACTGAAATCATACCAAGTATCTTTGACCACAATAGTAAGAAACTAAAATCAATTACAAGGAAAAAAAAATGAAAAACACACAGGTACATGGAGGCTAAATAACATGCTACTAAACAATGAATATGTTAACAATGATATGAAGTAAGAAATCAAAAGATACTTTGAGACAAAGGAAAACACAATGACCCAAATTTATTGGACACAGTGAAAGTAGTCTTAAGAGAAAAATTCTTAGCAATCCAGGCCTAGCTCATTAAATAAGAAAAATCTCAAATAAACAATCTAACCTTACACTTAAAAAAAATGGAAAAGAACAGCAAACAAAACCAAAAGTGAGTAGAAGGATAAAAATAATGATCAGAGTGGAAATGAACAAAATAGAGTCTAGAAGAACATTACAAAAGATCAATGAAACCAAGAGCTATTTCTTTGAAAAGATAAACAAAACTGATAAAGCTTTAATCAGACTTATCAAGAAAAAAAGAGAGGACCCCGAAAATAAAACAGAAATAAAAAAGAAGTGACAGCTGACACTACAGAAATACAAAGCATTTTAAGAAAATACTATGAGCAATTATATGACAACAAATTAACAATTTGAAAGAAATGGATAAATTTCTAGAAACATATACTCTTCCAAGACTGAGTCAAGAACAACAGAAAATTTGAACTGACATATTACTACTAACAAAAACAAATCAGTAATCAAAAAACTTCACCAAAGCAAAAGTGCTAGACTGGATGGCTTCACAGGTGAATTTTAACAAATATTTATAGAAGAATTAACGCCTATTCATCTCAAACTATTCCTGAAAATTCAAAAGAAGGCTTCCAAGATCACTTTACAAAGTCATCATTACGCTGATTCTAAAACCAAAGACATTACAAAAAAAAAAGTTAAAGGCTGAATTCTCTGATAAACATAGATGCAAAATCTTCAATGAAATATTAAAAAAACAAATTCGGCAATATATTAAAAAGATAATACACTATGAACAAGTCGTATTTATTCCTGAGATGCAAGGTTCGTTTAATATCCACAAATCAATTATTATGATATACCACATAAACAAATTGGAAGATAAAAATTTGTATCAATAGATGCATAAAAACCATTTGACAAAATCCAGCATCCATTTATGATAAAAATTCTCAGCAAAGTGAGAATAGAGGGAACATATCTCAACATAATATAGGCCATATATGACAAACCCACAGCTAACATCATACTCAATGGGGAAAAGCTAAAAATATTTTCCTTAAGATTAGGAACAAGACAAGGATGTCCACTTTAACTACTTTTATTCAACATAGTATTGGAAGTCCTAGTTACAGCAATCAGACAAGAAAAAGAAAAAAATACATCCATATTGAAAAGGAAGAAGTAAAAGTGTCAGTATTTGCAGGCAACGTAACATTATACAGAGAGAACCCTAAAAATTCTACCAAAAAACTGTTAGAACTGATAAATGAATTCAGTAAAATAGCAGGGTACAAAATGAATATTCAGAAATTGGTTGCAGTTTAATACGCCAATAATGAACTATCAGAAAGAGTAATTAAGAAAACTATCACATTTATAATTGCATCAAAAACAATAAAATATCTAGAAATAAGTTTATCCAAGGAGGTAAAAGACCTATACTCAGTAACTTAAAGGTTATTGAAGAAAGAAATTGAAGAAGATACAAATAAATGGAAGCACATGCCATACTTATGGATAGGAATAATTAACATTGTAAAAATATCCATACTATCCAAAGCAATCTATAGACTCAATGCTATCCCTGTCAAAATACCAATGGACTTTTTCACAGAGCTAGAACAAATAATTAAAAAATATACATGAAACCATAAAAGACCCAGAATTGCCATGGCAATTTTGAGAATAAAGAATAAAGTTGGGGGGTATCACAGTACCTGATATCAAGCTATACTACAAGGCTATAGTAATCAAAATAGCATGGTAGTGACATAAAAACAGACACATAGGCCAATGGAACAGAATAGAGAGCCCAGAAATAAACTCATGGCCATATGGTCATTTAATCTATGATAAAGGGGGCAAGAATATACAATGGAATAAAGACAGTCTGTTCAATAAATGGTGTTGGGAAAACAGGACAGATACATGCAAAAAATGACAATGGACCATCTTCTTATACCATATACCTTCTTACACTAACTATATACAAGAATAAATTCAAAATGGATTAAAGACTTAAATATAAAACCTGAAACCAAAGCTCCTAGAAGAAAACATTATAAAATGCTAAATAAGTTTTACTCTACTAAATAAATCATTTAAAATAAGTAATTTATTTATTATTTACTAGAAAAGACCTGACTCTAATAAGTAGGATGCTCTTTCCCCTCTTAGAACATCAGTTTTTCGGTAAACTCTGACATTGCTCTTAGTAATATTTTTTCCTGATATATCTTCTATGGCAAGGGAAAGAAAATAAAAAATAAACAAATAGGACTACATCAAACTAAAAAGCTTTGCACAGCAAAGGAAACCATCAACAAAACAAAAAGACAGTCTACTAAATGGCAGAAGATACATCTGATAAGGGGTTATTATCCAAAATTTATAAAGAAATCATACTACTCAACACCAAAAATACAAACAATCCAATTAAAAAATAGGCAAATGACCTGAATAGGTATTTATCTGAAGAGGACATACAGATGGCCAATAGACTTATTAAAAGATGCTCAATGCCACTAATTACCAGATAAATGCAAATTAAAACCACAATGTGGTATCACCTCACACCTGTGAAATGGCTATCATCAATAAATGAAAAAATAATGTGTTGGTGAAGGTGTGGAGAAAAGGAAATGCTGGTAATTGGTGCAGCCACTATGGAAAACAGTTTGGAAATTTCTCAAAAAATTACAAATAGAACTTCCTTATGACCCAGAAATTCAACTTCTGGGAATTTATCTGGAGAAAAACACTAATTTGAAAAGATGTATGCACCCCTATGTTCATTGAAGTGCTATTTATAATAGTCGAGATATGGAAGCAACCTGAGTGCCCATCACTAAACCACTAGATTAAAGAAGTGGTGATACATATATAAAATAGAATATTACTCAGCTATAAAAAAAAAAAAATGAAATCTTACCATTTGCAATAACATGATTGGACCTAAGGGTATTATGCAAAGTGAAACAAGTGAGACAGAGAAGAAAAATACTATATGATTTCATTTATATGTGAAATCTAAGGAACAAAATAAACAAATAAGATGAAAACAGACTCATAGATACAGAAGAAAAACTGATAATTGCCAGATGGGAGGAGTGTTGGGAAGATAGGTGAAAAGGGTGAAGGGATTAAAAAATACAAATTGATTGTTATGATAGTCATGAAGATGTGAAGTACAGTTTAGGGAATATAGTCAATAATATTATAATAACTATGCATAGTGCCAGGTGGGCACTAGGCTAATTGAGGGGATCATGTCATAAATTATGTGAATGTCTAATCACTATGCTGTACACGTGAAAAAAAAAATCGGTGTTTGTTAGAGGTGGAAGGAGGGCAAGATGAATATACAGAGCACAGTTAATTTTTGTGGCATTGAAAACACTCTATATGATATTATAACGATAGATTTATATCATTATGTATTTGTCTAAACCCCAAAAAGGAAAACACCAAGAGCCAACCCTAAGATAAACCATGGACTTTGAAAGACATATCAATGTAGATCCATCCTTAATAAAATATATATATATAATTCTAATAGTGATGTTGATCATGGAAAAGTCTATGCATATGTTCAGGTAGGAAATATAAGGAAAATCTCTGTACCTTCCCATCAATTTTGCTGTGAATAAAACACTGCTCTAGAAAATAAAGGCTCCATAAAAAACAAATTAAAAATATCAAATAAGTGTTATGTCGAATTAGCTAACATGTAACTGATAAATGAAAATGAACTTACTGAAAACTGTATTTTTCCTATTCTATTGATTTTAAGAATATAGGGCGTATCTCAATGACTGACTGATATGTTATCATGTTGAGCTACCTTAGTGAAGGTAAAAATAATATAGATGAAACTACATCCCTTTTTTCTTTAGTAAATTGAGTTTTTAAAACCATCAGAATTTTAGCATACCTTTTAGAATACAGTTATATGTGTGACATGGTATTAGTCAATATGGTAGTTAAGATTTTATGGACACGGCAATCACAGGAATAAGTGAATAAAATGGCATAATACCAGAAATCACGACTTAGATTGCTTCTCTGATCTAAACATAAATATTATTCAATAAATAAATATATATTCATATAAATAAAAACTATTAATAACAACACAGAATAGTAATGTTGAATCATTTCATAATGTTAATCATAACAATAACGCATTCATCCAATCATTTTCAGAGCTGACCATATTTATTTCTCCCATATATAATCTCTGATCTCTAGTGTAGGTATAATTTCCATATTGTTAGAAAAACTACAGTGCTAAGCAGGGAAAGAACTTGCTGCTTATTAGGGTCAGATCTTTTCTAGTAAATAAATTACTTATTTTAAATGATTTATTTAGGAGAGTAAAATGTATTTAGCATTTTATAATACATTAACATTACAATAAACTAAAATAATCTAGAAAATGTTTTAAATATTAGAAAACTTTGTTCAGTTTTGATCAGCTTATTTTCTAGATTTACTAGATTTGCTAATTACTTTGCCTATAAATATGAAAGGTTATTTTTTATTTCCTTTGTAATCTGCCCAGGTAGCAATAATATATTTTTTTTATTTTACTAGAATCATTTTGAGTGATATTTTGTTGATTTTATTATGCTCTTGATTATGTTTTAAAGACAATATTCCTTGTTTTTGAAATAGCTAATTTTATATTCAATCCTGTTACTTTTATATTTCTTCGTAGATGTTTTATTGTTACTTGATTTTGTAGGTAACCACACAGTGTTTCTCAGAGACTTGTGATCTTATCTCCATCAAGTCTCAATCTGACAACTTTTCGATTGTTGGATCCTGCGTTGGATCCTTTCCCAATATTGGATCCTAAATAAAGAAAAAGTAAAATAAAATTTTCAGAATGTTTGTGCCTAAAACAGGAAACAAAATGTTTTCGGTCTTCTATGTTATTGAAAGAGATATTAGAAATAATTAGGTTTGACATGTTACCATTGTAAGAGTTTCTAGGGAAGAATTTTCAAATCTACAGTAACCTGCCCTAGGTTAACTTGTTATAGGCAAAGTATTATTATAATGTATATTTCAGAAATTATATGCTTTATAAGAAATCTCTGGGGACATGTAAATACGCACATTGTCCATATGTTTTTACCTTTAGAGAACAAACTGACCAAAACCCAAGTCCAAGAAATAGTTTCTTGTTTTCTTATATTTATGAGTACTACAGTGTTTTATTTGATGATATAAAAAATATAATAGTGTTTTCAGTCAAAATTATTTTATAGAATATTTACATGGTCACAACCTGACTGCTTTAGTCTGAATGTAGCATCTTCTAGGCCACCGGCTTTTAATTGGGGATACACATCAGGTTTACCTATGAAGTTTAATAAAAGTACGAATATCTAGGCCTACTCTAGTCTTGCTAAATCTCTCTGATATACTTGATATTTTTTACAATGTTTCAGGATTATTACATGTTATATCTCAATATATTTTCCTCCAACAAATTATACCTATCCATTTTCATAATTCATATGTAAAATTTAATTATATTTTTAAAGTTACACCTGATCATTATTCTTAGAGATATTTTCTCTATTTGGGGACTTATTTTGGCTTTATTATCTTTGTTATTCATGTCACAGAAACAATAAAATTTCCTTATTAGTTGCATTATTCGTATTATGATTTCTTGTTAGATCTTTCATATTGGAAAATTATCAGTGATAAATTAACCCCAACCATTAAATTATTGTCATCTACAGATAATTTTAGTTTTATTCTGATAATTGCCTGAAAGCTCTACCTTATGTTGCATATGCCACATGAGAGAATTTCTGTCTTCCACAAAAAATTTACATTCCAGAGCCTCAGCAAAAGGACTGTAAAAAGTGCTTTAAACTATTAACACTTCTAAGAATGAACTCTTGGGTACAGGCTTCAGTGCGACTCCGTGGGTACAGGTTTCTGAACTTGCTTCTCTTAAACAACTTTCATGCTCTAACAGTGGACTGCAGCAGAATTTCCAGAGCACTTTTTATCTGAAGCAGACAGCTTCATGAAAGAAAACTGCTGAACTAAGATGTATCAGGACAAGAAATAATTATATAATATTGAATTAACTCATGAGTGAAATTTCATTTGGTTATTTGTTTGGAATAATGTTAATACTGTCTTAATGTTCTATTTTTCAGGTCTATGAAAAAGACCTCTCTCTTTCTTTTTACACTTTTTCTCACCAATTCATGAGCTCTGCTTTCATGAAATGAAATAAAACATTTTTAACTGATATCAGATTCTCACTGATTCCCCCAGAATTCAGAAACTCTTACAAAGTCACTTTTCATGGCAATATAGTCTTTTGCATAGGTTAATTAGAATCTGTCCTCCTTTTTACCAGAAAGTTTTTGAGCAAATTGATGAGTGTCACATTTGAGTACAAACCTCTTTTAAAAAGATATGACAAGCTACTTTTAGGAAACAAAGGTTGGTTTTACTCATGAAGTCATGCTTACAAAGTCCTCTGATGAAATCTGGTCTATTATCAGACTTATTGAGTCTAAGATTTACAGATAGTAATAAAAGCCACTTCCTGGTAGCCCAGAAACCTAAGCAATTTGGGGAATCTTGTGAATAGAGGAATTTACCCAAATGAATAGGTATAGCAGGTAAAATCTAGTTGGAGAAAATGTGTGAGGTTGTTTTCCTAGATTCTGCATAGTAATTAAGAAAAGATGTCAAAATGCAATCTAACATTTTTTCTTATGAATTATCTAGGAGGTATTAATCCTGTGGCCTCAGTAATTGTTGAGTACTGTTTATCTCTAGCTTGGCAAACCAAATTTTAGAACTGTACGGTAAATTAACATTTTTACAGCATGTACCTAAATAATCAGGCCAAATGTAGTGATCAGGCAAACCATGCTATGGAATCAAGAATAATTTAAATGTAAACCCAATGCACTGCCACACCAAAAGTTTCAACATTTCAAAAATTAATATTTAAGATGAAAGTCTACTAGGATTTGATGTTGATTCCATTGGAATCTCATTTTCCTTTGCCTGGGATCTTGGATATTGGAAAGTAAAGCATTGGTTTATGAAAACAAACAAAAATTTCCTTTTGCTTTAAGCAGCTCTTAAATTTATGTACAAGAATGTTCATCACAGTTATTTAGAATTACAAAAATTAAGAATAACCGCAAAAGGGAAATGCTTAAATACATACACATAGTACAATCTTTCAGCCATTAAAATATGTTCAAAGAATTTTAAATGACAAGTTACAAATCTATATTGAGTATGGTCCCAATTATGTAAATATGTATGTACATATAAATGAACTCTCTGATCGAAAACCACCTTGCTTGATCAACTTCTCTCACCGCTAATAATTTTCTACCTCACTGATACTTATGATCCCCTGACCTGTCCAGTTTCTTCCTATCCATTAGGCTATTGCTACCTTCACTTCACTGTCAAGCTTGGATTGCTGTGTGTAAATATCTAATCAGGCATGACTAAATTCCAGTTTCTAAAATTTTAATTTAATACATTTGCTTTCACCATGCTATCAGAACACAGTAGGGGGAATCAAATAGCCCATAGAACTACATCAATGTAAACATGTTATTATTAACTTTGGAAAGGTCTTAACACTTATAAGACATTTTAATATTTTTCTAGCCTATCATACACTTTCTAAGATGACCTACATGCCTCTTTTATTCTCAGCTAAAAATCTTAAATCACAGAGGAAATATTGTTCCTATTCTACTTTTCAAGGAGCTCTTGCTCCAAACCCCAAACTTTCCATAAAACTAATCTTGGTATGTTTACCAATAATTTCCAATAGAAACTCACTGATTACCTTACTTACCTTTCAACTGTCTCCATCTTAGACCATTCTCCTCTTTGCCCGCTCAGATATCAATCTCTTCTAGTTTTATTTCTACCTTTCCTGAGGTTCCTTTTCATTTTCCTTTGCTATCAGGAGTCTAGTATCTCAGGGCTCAAGCTTACGTCCTCTCTTAATCACTTTTGCTTTTTCCTTATGTGTTCTAATTTCGATGGCTCTCATTGTCATCTACATGCTGACCACTACCAAGTTTCTATCATCAGCTCAGTTCCTCTCTTCTGAGTTTCAGACTGTATCTGCAACTGCCTATGGAACATCTCCACTCGGATGGTGTCTCACAGTTAATATGTTCAAAAAATTAACTCATCATGTAACCATCCTAATTGACTTGTCCTCTAAAGTTATATCAGAAACCTTTACATGTTATATTACACCTCCCTATACCTTGCTCCTATATGTAATCAGCCAACAAGTATTTCCTATTTAAGGTAGAATATCATTATTCATAAGATTTACTAAATGCTTATTAATTTCGATGCAAGTATATTAATTTCAATGCAGCAAATCAGTGTATTTAGGTAAGCTTCAAAGTTTTTAACAAATTACCACCATATTTAGGAAGAAACAATAATGTTACTTAAAAAAAGGCATTTAACAAATTGATTGAAATTTAACATATCCTGTAATTAGTTATCCAGTGCAATGGTAAAATTTCTCCACTTGGAACTCTTAAAACAGGGTAGATAGCCATGTATTTGAACTAGCTTAGAGGAGGTTGTATTTTTAAGGCAGGAAAGAGAAATAAATTATCTTCCAACCTCCTTTTGAAGCCTATAATTCTTCAGATTTCAAAAGCCTTTTAAAGGACATTCCTTTTCATAAGCTTCAACTTTCAACAACTTTCCCCCCTACATATTTGTTTTATGTGCTTTCTACTTTCTGACTAATATAAGATTTTTGATGAGTATTCTTTCCAATTGTCTTTCATTTGTATATTTGTTTTAATCTATGTGACTTGGTTTAAAAATAACTCAGAACATTACTGAGGTTTCCAAAGTGCCCATTGGAATAAAATTCAGGAATGTGGACATTAAAGATAAAAGAAAGCGTTGGAGTTACATGATAAAAAGCATAATTAACTCCTGTTCAAAAACATAATTTTCTCATTATCTCTAAAACATATTAGATTGTTAATTATACATTATAATTAAGTATTTCTTTCTGAGAAATTGAATTTTAGATCTTATTCATTTCCAATTTAATAGTATAAGGGCTCTAAATTCTGACAGATATAAACATGGCTCAAAGACCTGGGTGATGCAGTCCTAGAAAAAACTCTTCATAGGTGTCATTGTTGTGCTTCTAATAGGTGGTAGGTATTATACTAGTTTACAAACCTTTTTTTCCCCCTTTAATCTCATTTTAAATTATGAGAATCTTACAAAATTGATGTTGAGAACTTAATACATTTATCAGATTTTACAACTCAAGAGTGGCAGAGCAGTACTTGAACAAGTGTCCTTGCCTTCCAACTGTGAATAAAGTTGTAAGTCCATAAATAGTAATTATTATTTTCTCGCTTACATCTATACTTTCTTCCTGTATTTTTGGTTGTGTAACATCTACTTTCTTCAATGAATAAAAATTTATATGTGTCTCTTAGAGAGAGTGTAATACATGATTATATTATTGTAATAATATTGAATAATTCCCAAGTGATTAATTGCATTAAAGTTTTGGAATTCAACTTGAAATTAAATTTCCAATTTTTTTTTTTTTTTTTTTTTTTACGATTCCTTAATATTATTATAGTAAACTATAAAGCTATGGATTAAGTCACCCATTGTTTTATACAAGACTTTTCTGTTTTAGTTTGGCCTTGGGCAAATTGTTGTGTCATCACTACACTAGAAATTAAGCTGTGTCTGTGATGACAATTACTTGAGCAATTTCCTGAAATCCCAGACTAAAGCGGAGACCATGCTCATGATTAAAGAAAGCACAATGGAAAGACAGAGCTTCATGAAATATGGAATAGATCTACTGCAAAAATGATAGGGTTTTCCTTTAGAACATGTAATAAAGAATTCTTAAAAAAGAACTTTCAAATTTAAGAACGCCTGCCTATTCTCTAGGGATTAAATATCTTCTTTTTTACAGTTTTCATGTTTTTAGACTGTATGTAAGACTATATCAGTTCAAGATCTGTTCCAAATAAAATATTATACCTCTAAGTGTGTTTCAGTTCTGTATATCTTGATTAGATTTTCTTTTTGATAAAAGTCCTGATTTTCACATTTGAAATATAAAAGCACTTTTACACTTGATTTTCATTCTCAATTCAAACAGGTGAAGAGAAAAAAAAAATTACAGACTTTTCCCAAAGTCTGGAGGGGCTAATTTGCAAGATCTTGAATCTCTGGAAAACAGTTTGGTTTAACAATAAAAGGAAAATGAATCTTAGATGTTTTCTGATAACCTGCAGATCATCATCCGAATCAGCACATCTTTTGTGTGTGTGTGTGTGTGTGTGTGTAAAAACCTGGCACAACTGAATTACACAGATTGAGAGATAATTAACCTGATTTTCATTTAGTTTTTTCAAACAGTAAGTATATAATCTCAGGCATCAAAGCTTTAGAATCCCTTGTGCACATTACAGTGGCAGTAATGTAGTCACTTTAATAAGCAGTTGCTTTTTTTTTTCTGCTCCAAATCCAAATGCTACCATCCAGTCTGTAAAATGATCCTAATCTATTACATTTGAGTTATCTTTTTGAAGGCAGTCAGAATACAGAGCCCCATACGGAAACAATCTTAATTTTCCATTGGCTGCATATGTTGCATGTCTTATGAAATGCATTTCACATATTTATTTTAAGTATGTGATAGAATTACAACATTGACAACTTTCATGATCTTCAAAAAATGTGATGCATTTTAAACAGATGGTGATACCAAGTTCTGTCATAGAAATGCTTAAATAAAATGTATTCAGTTCTGTAAATATAAATATATGGATTAAATAGATTTTATTTGTATAAATATAAAAAATGTTTAACATTTAACAAACAAGCATAGTTTTGAGATACTTGGAATTTCTTTTTTATTGTACTGATAGCAGTTTTTGTGAACACAATACTAAAATGTCACTGAAATTCTACAGGTGAGGTCACAATTGGTTATCAATTTGAATTTGTCTATAACAGGAAGATTGGTTGAGAAAGCTTTCTCTAATTTAAGTCAGTAACAATAATTGCAGCCTATATTTTGCTACGCTCAATGTTTTCTCTGATTTTTCCAGAACTGATATTCTCCCATTTCCCCTCATTCTCCAAATTAATGCCCTTTATTTTATTTCATAAAGTACTTTCATGCAATGTAGTATCTCAAAATTATAGCAATGATATTAGTATTACTAGACCAAGAAGTCAGAAATTACTCTACTTGATGACTAATAGATTCCTGAGTACCAATTTTGAGCAGAAATCAGACTGCTTAGGAAAATTAAAACTAAATTTTTTTCTTCTTTGATATAATGGCACTACAAATATATTTATAATTAAAATCTCAATTTGGAAGATAATAGAATGTGTATAGAGAGTCTTACAAACATTCAATATTTTTTATGTGGTTTCTAAGATTTAACTTTTTGTTGTTAAGGCCTTGATATAATTATAGGCAGCCTGGATAATTTCCATTTCAGATGAAATTCACATGTACATTATGTTAAACAAAGCCAAGTACCGAAAATATTTCCTAAGAAGGAGAAGTTACTATAATTATTTTTAAAACTTTCTCCCTTAAAATGAAAAGTGCTTCTAAAACAATTGTGCTTTAGGTCAATTGTTGTTTTATGGTTTCTTTCACATTCTATATCGCTTACTTTGTGAAGGGGAGTTCAAGATTGAAATAAATGTGAAGTATATCTTAGTCTTTTACTACTTTGAGGAGAGAATTGTATATTTAGACAGGTGTTCTTAATTTGGGCTCCATTGACACCTAGGGGTTCTAGGAAAGGGATTTGAGGGGTTCATGAACTCCGTGAAATTGTACGCAAGGTATCATGTGTTTGCACATATATAAATTTTTATAGGAAGAAAATCCATGTCCATCTTACATTTACAAAAATTGAGGACCATTGCACTGTAGCAAAATCTTCAACATTTGGAGGTCCTCAAATTTAGTCTATATGATATTCATCACTTATTATGCATCTGTTGAGTTACTTTGGTTGTAATCAACAGAAACAGTCTCTGGCTGACTTTAGCAGAATTAGAATTTATTGTAAACACATGAATTAGATAAAAACTTGAAGGAATAGTGAAGAACCAAATTCAGAAGGATCTGGATCTGCGGCAGAGTCAAGGTTCCAAGTGGAGGAAGCTAATTGTTAGTTTTATTAGGCAATAACTGTTGAGAATAATCAGCAGCCAAACTGTCTCCTTCTTTTGTTGAATATTATAAAGATTCAAAATCCAAGGAGACAGTTGTCCTACCCTGGATTATTAAATCATGGCATCTTGATTGAAGTTCAATAATGACTTTACAAAATTAGAGTGAGGCAATTTTCCCAAAGAATATTGAGGGGGTAGGCTTAAAAGGAAAGAGGGAATGGCATCTGAACTATCTATTACATGATGTTCATGGAACCTAGCTAGAAGTCACTATAAAAAACTAAATAGAACCTAGATAAAACCCAAATTTAGTCAGAATGCTTCACTGTCTTAAGTCAAGGTGAAGCACTTTTTTCTTTGTGCCTACATACAATTTACTTACTAACTCATAAAACTTAATACAATTGTTATTATAACTACCATTACCCATTCCGGTTAACCTATTTTTCCTGGAACACTACAATGACCCTCAATGTGTCTCCCTAGATGCATGTTTTGTTTCTTCTAATGTATATTCCCCTCAAAAGAGTAATTTTAAAATTCAAATCTAATCGATTCACTCTTCTGTGAATATCTTTCACAGAAGACTATGCGTTATTTTTAGAACAAAACTCAAAACACTTAACACGGTCTACATTTTTCTTCTCAATCTGATTCCCTCTCCCTCTCCTCCATCTCAAATCATTCTCCCTCTATACTCCAGTGACACTATTTTTTTTTTTTTTTCCTTGAAGCATCATGCTTCTTCTCTCTTTAGGGCTTTCACTTGTATTGTCCGTACTGTCCTAGAATTGTTTTGCCATCTCCTTCACTTAGCTAATACCGATTTATCTTACTCCACAGTTCCCAGAGTAAATGTCATTTCTCAAGAAATTCTTTCCTAATCCCTATACCAAATTCCTAATTTTATATTCTGGGTTTATATTTCAGTTTCCTACTATAGTCTGATAATATTACGTTTATTACCTCTCCATGAGAAAAAAGTATCCTGTTTCTCTTATTCACTACCATATTTCCAGCAAAGAGCTTGAAATAAAATGATAAATAAACAATCAGTAAAATAAATTCTGCTGCTGGAAATCCCACTAGACAAAGATCCTAACTTGCTCATTTCCCATTTTCTCCCTAGAATATAACACAGAGCCTAATACATAATAGTTGTATAAAGGTATTTGTTGAATGAATAAAATAATAGCACCTTACATTAACAAAATACCTTCTAATGTCCGAAAACATTAGTCACAGAATTTTTTCATAATTCCCATAATTATGAATATTTTTTATTATTAGTCTCATTTTATGGTTTAAAAAAAGTGGGTAGTATAATTTTAGTTTTTGCTGAGGTCTGTGAGATTCCAAAGCTGCAACATGCTATAACATATTAATTCAAACAATTGTTATTATAAATGCTGACTTTCCTCCAACTATTCGGTATCACTACAAAAATGTCTACAATTTTTAAAATGGAAATTTTTATCTTTCTGGGGCTTAAGAAAGTATGTACATAATGGGCTTAGGTTTATCTTCAGTTTAGTTTCTGGAAGGCAGAAACCATGTGTACTTAATTTGCTTTGTGGACTTAGTGTTTGTGGACTTCACATGCTTTCCCTTTGTCATATAATGAAAGTTTAATAAATAATATTGATCACGATCAAGTTTTATGTTTATCTGAAAGGTGGTACTCGAGAGAAAAATCACTTTGTTAAAAAAGAATAATTTATAATAATCTGAATCTATTGTTTTTTTAAACTTGTCTAGTTGCTATGTGGATCCTATTTAAGAAATGGCTAGGTGGAGGGCTAGGGGAGGGAGGGAGTAATTAGGATTGTTTTATGAACTATATAGATGTCTAACCAATGTACTGTATATTTGAAACTAATTTAAATAAATAAATTAATTAAAATATATATTAATAAGAAGCTAGTGATCTTGAGGTAGGGGAAGTAGGGGAAGTAGGGGAAGTTATGTTTTAGAAGCCTTGCTTGTAATCTCATTTCCACTACTGATTAATTTTCTGTGATTAACCATAATGCTTTGATGAAATTTTCAGATTTTCTTTTAGTTAATAGAGGGAGGAGTTAGCAATCAAAAACTCTGATTTTGTTTTTGAACTCTGGATGGCTCAGGAATTTAAAACAAAGGGGCTTTTGAAGATGGATTACTATAAGTCTGAGAAGGGAAGATTGGTTAAAAATTTGTATAATGAGGGTTTAGACACATAGATCTCATCTACTACCCAGATCAACCACACAACTGTCCTCTATTAGTCTGGATATTTTCATTCTGGGCACCTAAATTAAATTCATCAAGCAATAGTGAAGTCAGGGCTGAGATGCTGGACTGAAAATAGACAAATTTTCCAAACACTAAAGCTAAAACTCTATTTTACCAGTCTGCTCTTAGAATGTCTGGGCCGGGTAAATATCTATAAAATATCTCTAAAGGATTTTCTGCGGAAACTTTTTTTTTTTTAATCAAATATAGATATTTGAGAGACTGCATCAAAATACTAGATATCCTTCTTTAGAGAAACTTCTCATCAACAAGCCTTGTCCAGGCAAAGAAATGATCAACTCAATTTGTACTGCCTCACTAAGGACAATTATGAGTCATAGAAAATTTTATAGATGCTTCTAAGGTAAAAATATGAGATAAAATATGATAAATCAAAGGAAAAACCCATAGAAAACAAAAAAAAAATTGCAAGGAAGACTAAAATTTCAAAAATATTTTCAGAAAAACATGCACCAAGAACAGTAGAATGTAATAGTGGAGTATCCAGAGAACAAAAATGAGTTCTTGAAAATTAATATATGAATGTATATAATTAGAAGAGAGAAAAAAGGAAAATTCACTCATATAATTTAACAAATATCAAAAAATTAAAAATAAATAACAATGGGTATTTCACTCTTCTAAATATTCTTTTAATACGACCCTTATAAAGAGAACTGAAATTGGAGAAAGAGATATGGAAAAAGCTCCCATTACTAAATACCCTGAGTTAAATAGAAGCATGCTACTGAATATCTAACACAATAAATGAAAAAAAAAAGAATCAGTCTAAGGCATCATAGTCAAATTCCATACCCAAGAGCAATAAGAAAAAGAAAGAAACAAAGAAAAATAATTGGGGGTGAGTGAGAATATAAAAAAAGATCATGAACCTAAGCAGCAGATCTGGAAGTCAAAAAAAAAAAAAAAATGGAGAAATTCTTAGGGAAAGTAATTTAAATGTATAGGGTCACTTACTAATTGAATGTAAAGGTAGAATTCAGACATGCAAATTATTGAAAGCAAAATTCTGTGCCTCAGTCACTTAATTTTAATATAAAATTCATTATGACCTTGCTCAAATTACATAAATTCTGGGTCTGTCACCTCATCTGTGAAAACAACAACAACAACAAAAGTATGGGTTGGTACCTTAGGGAAATAATTAAAGATATGAAAAAATAAGTAATAAATGTGCAAATTTAAGTGTATGAACAACACAGGTCCTTATAATTCTAATTTTATTCAAAATTAAACCTACACACAGCAACAACCACCTTTCACTCTCTCTCAAATCAATAACCCAGACTTCTGAATTTGGATACATAGTTCTCCCTATATTCTAATCACCAGTCCCACTTACATTAAGTGTTTGATCTGAGAACAATTAAGGGTAATGATTCTCTTCCAATGTTCTTCACATGAACTAGAAGTAAAAACTCTCTTAGACCACCTGAGTCCCCTAAAAGTTTTTTAACTTTAATTACCATATAAAATTAATATTTAAGCCTATATAATCAATATAAAGTGAGTTTATTTCTTAAACTGTTTTTAATCTAGCTTTAATGATGACAAAATAAAAAAGAAATAGACAAGGGCTAGTATGGTATTGATGATCCTTCTCTGGCTTTCTAACTGCACCACAAACAAAACCCTGGTGACTGAAAATATTTTTAATGTTGCAATAATTTTTCTCAACACAAATCATATAATAATATCTTATATAGATATTTACTTTTAGAAGAAGTTAAAAATGTCCATTTTTTAGGATTTTTACTCGAACCTGTTTACATTTTAAATATATCAATTAAACAAACAAAAAAATAGAGACTTATATACATAAATTTTTTTCCTTAGCTATATGATATCTCTTTCCTCCAACTAGGCTTTGAGTTTCTTGAAGACCAGGCTCTTAATTATTTCAATATCTGCTACTCTGAGAAACATTTTCACTGGTAAGTGGTATAGGGGTACCTGTAAGTGACTAAATAAAATGTAGAGAAAATATTGTTATTTTTACTCCTTAATTCATCTTTCATTTCCCCTTATAATTTTAAACATATTTTATAATCTTAAACACATTTTAAAATTTTGTAGCAAAATTCCTGAAAAACGAATGTGTGATTAATACCTGCAAACATTATTTAGTTCTTACTTTGTAATTTGTGTTCTAAGATTTTAGCATTTTTCTCCAATTTTTAAGTTTAAAATTGCCACACGATAAAGTTGACCACAAAAACCTAAATTGATTTAAACTTCAGAGAAGCTATTTGGGCTGACTGTGTCATAGATTCTGTGTTCCTCCATAGATTTTATCATAACCCTTTAGAATGCAATGCTAACCATTTTAGATCTTGTGGCTGATATAGTTGGCATTCCTAATTTAATATTGCAGATTATGATAGTATCATTTCTTAATGAAATTTTACATAATCACTACTATTAACTAAGAGAAGCATATTAATTCATGAGTTCTGACATTCTGCTTAATAAAATAATTTCTTCATATTATTTATTCTTCATTTATCTCAGTAGTATTTCATTCTCTGTAAGCCTATATTCATTGAAGCATTCAAATTCTTTTTGATTCTATTGGTAACTGTGAAATAAATGTTCATTTGCACTTTTAATACTCAATACAGTAAAAGAAATAGATGATAAGTGATTGACAAAATCTCTCCTGACTTTGGGTCTTACTTTTAGTAAAGAAATGTTAAATATTTAAAATTTGTATGCTTAATGTTTATTTTGGATTGAGTTATTCAAGGAGACATCAAATGATATGCAAAACAAATAATAAATTCAATATTTTGACAATATATTAACTGTTGCAGGAGCCAAAACCTCTCTTTTCCGAAACAAACTGGTGAAATTATCAAGTACAGATGCATGGTCAAATAAGTAAGAACAGAGAATCCAAATATTTTTCTAAAAATTTGTTGTATCTAAAATATAAAATTACTTAGAGAATCAGCAATGAAAGATGTTTACAAGTACTGTAGAATTTCTTACAAATTATACATGAGCTTCTTGATTGGTAAGTAAACTTTCACTTCATTTCTGAAATTACCTCACTTTTTAGATCATGCCAATGGTAAATAAAAAGGATATCTCAAACTTTTCGTTTTAGTTATTTTAATTCAGTTCTTCTTTCATAGTGATGTAACTTTTAATTCATAGATGTGAAATAATATTTAAATGGACTGTGTGTCTAATCTTGTACACTTAAAATTTATCATAAGACCTCACAAAGAGTAGGTGCTCAATAAATATTATGAAATGACTAAAAGAAAGTCATCCTTAAGGAAATGCTCAAAATTGCTTTAAAATGCTGTAAGATCAGTAAGTTCTTTTAACAGGCGATGACTGAAATTATAAATGAAGTCGAAGTATTTTAACTGAGCATTCAACTTGTAATTGAGGAACTACAATATGCCAATTCGTATAATGCTCGGTACTATATTTATTTTTATTTGAATTACTTTTTAATTAAATCTTCGTTATAAATCAGTAGATTAAATATAAATCACTTCTAATTCTTATTCTAATAGAAAGTTCTTCGGGCACTACAAGAGATGGTAAGAAAATATGCGAGTTATTTTTATTAAAATCTAATAATACTATCTTCTGGAAAACTATCCTGAAAAATAAGCTTTTTAAATTAGAATTTAGTATCCCAACTTAATATGTTACTACTGTAATGTAAAATGTATCAGCATTTAAAGATAAAATATTACCTAGCAAAGGGATGAATACTAAATCCAAATTTTTGGATTCTTTCTCTTATTAACTGGTAGTTGTCATTAAGTAAACCACTTACAGTTTCAAAGGACTTTTTATTTATTTATTTTTAAAATTTCCTGCTTCTAGTTTTCTACAGTACTGTTGTTTGGCCAGTAGAAACTAGATCAGTTTTGCAGAATAATTATCAAGAGAGCAAATACACAAAGCCAACTACAGGAACATTTTGGGGTAAACCAAGTACTGACCAATTGACTGGGCTTGCAGATTGAGGTTCACAGGGCTGAAAAGTGTTGTAGTTAATGCTTACTGAGTGCCTAAGTCAAGCCAGAGATCATTGAACATAGCCACGATTCAAAAACAACAAAATTAAGCAGGGGCAAAATTCAGAACCTAGAGCCGTAAGTTGCTGAGTCAAGGATTTGGAAATAGGCACAAACTCATTTGAGTTGGAACAAATGAGAATGACACAGGCAATGAGAGGCATGGGTATGTATAAAGAAAGTAGGACATTTATAAAGAAATTGTTACATGTATCAATCTTTTTGATTTAATGGATCAGGTGTGTGGGTGCATCAGTGTGGCTCAAATTTTGAGGTAGATAAAAATGCTTTGGGTCAGCCTACTACTATTTTCTGCGTACTGGGTTAACAGCAGGTCTTTACTTTTTAATGATAAGGAACTCATTACTTCTATCCTCTTCCTTGACATTTTATACATAATGACCAAATTGATTTTTAATCTTGGCTCAATATATCTTTATAGTTTAAATGATGAATTGCTTTCCTTGCATTTTAAAATTCAGTCAGTAGCAGCTAGTCAGTGTCATTATTTTCCAACTTATCCTAATATTCATTACAATATCAGAATTTCATGTATAAAACCAACATAGTTATTTATATATTCCTAGACATCTTTATCATTTTAACAGAAATATAAATGTAAGTTGACACTGTAGATTTGTTTTAAAAGAAGAATCAAAGATTTATTAAAAGGCAACTAAAGTGAATTTTAAAGTCATATTTTACCTATGGAAGTCTTTAGAAACCATCGGGGATATTACTGGAATCTGAAGTTTGCCAAAAAATCTAGAATGTTTGCTACGCACTGTCGAATACAAAAAAAAGAAAAAAAAGGAAAGAAGAAAATAATATTTTAGTAGTGTTTAATGCTGAAAAAACTTAACAGGATTATTTATTTATTCATTGACTACAAAAAATCTGGTCTGAAATAAAAACGAATAAATTGTTAAGATAAGAGAGAACATGAGATAGAAGAGAAACAGTGAGGAAAATACGACTAGCAGAATTAGATGTCAGAAAACCTGGTCTAAGTCCCAATTCTGCAATTCATGTAAATGATCTCTTTAATTATAAAACTAATGTCTGGTTCAATGATCTCTAAGGATCTTTTGAGAGTCTTAGCAATACTCAGAGTTAACTTTCTCTAAATCGACAACGGTTTTATAATTCTTATTAGATATGAAGAGAATAAGCAAAGACATAAGATATTTTACATAAAAATTTTCTTAGGAAACAAAATTAATTGGCAGTTTGTAAAAATATTTTGGTTAACTATAAGAAATTGTGTACAATAGAGAATTTAGTTTTGTGACAGTCTGTCACATGGCATTGTTCCCTTGCCCCATGCTGGATAATTGGTCTAAAATTGACTCAGAGGAAAGATCACCACCTACTGTATCATCTATATCACTTCCTGTAGCACCTGGGTTTTTCTTGGAATGTTTCCATCCAAATGTAGATCATATCTGACTCTAATCTGTTTGCAAGGGCTGATAAGATCATAGCCTGGGATTCTGTGGCAGTGGGCCACGAATATTTAAAAGCATGTTGCCATTTTTTCAAACAGTTACATAAAGGTGAATTTAATCACTGGACTGGTCACTAACATATGACCAAATGGGATTTCTTGAAACAGAATTTCCTTAATGATTTCCTGGTGGTAAATGAACTCAGCAATTTCCTGTTAGGACTGATTTTCATCACAAGCCTTAACACTGAAGATCCTCATAAAAATTTTTTGTATGTGCTATAAAAGAGTGGAAAATTACAAATCATCCAAATTCTGTGTACAAGAAGTACAAGTAAAGGAAAAAATGATGACTAGGACATAGAAAGTACATTAAATAAAATTCAGCAAGTTGTGCTATTCCTGTAATGTTGATGTTTTGAGAGAAAGAAGCTCAGATCTTAGAGAGAAATCTATAATTCTATGAGAGGTGCTTTTAATATTTGTGTGTTTTAACTACTGATCTGTTTAGCAATATTTTCATTAGGCTTGACAAGGTGAAGAGACATAATGTGTATTTTGTTAACTGAAAGTAACCAATATTTGACATAAAACTTTTTAAAAACTATTATATTTAAATTGATTTGATGCTTTAAATAAGTTTAAAGTTTTTACTGATTTGTAAAACATAAGTGGTGTATAATTTTCAAATATTTAGCATTCTCTTTTTATGAAGGAGTAAATAAAAAACTAAACAAAACAAGCATCCTGACTTTTTATTTATTTTCTTAGACAGCGATTCAAGATATCCTTCTTTTCTGCTTTTTGGTTACATGGAAAAACTCAAGCAGAACAGGACAGTGGCAACACCCTTCAATGAAAGACCACCAGGAACACACCTATATAGTTAAACATATTGAGTTTATTACCTCTTGCAGCAAGGAGAACACCATGGGACAAGGCTCACCTACATTATGGAGGGTAATCTGCTTTATTCAAAGTCTACTGATTTAAATTTTTATGATATCTAAAGAAACAACCTTACAGGAACATTTATAAATTGGTGTTTGACAAACAAGTGGGTACCTATCAAGTTGACGTATAAAATTAACCTTCTTGATGGGTAATTATGGGATGCCTCAGTAAGAGAGTGTTAAAGAATCTCTTGTAAAAATCTGGGGAATTTTTCAGTGATTTGTGGGAGGATTTAAAGAAGCAGCAGTGGTGAGGTGGTGCTACTGATTGAATACTGGGAGGAAGTAAGATGACTTTATGATTAGGATTCAATCTTTTTTATTTGTAGGAAGATGAGACTAAATGAAGATAAGGCTATGATTAGTAGAGTGAGCAGTCACTTAATCATTATAGCCATGTATTTAGGGAGATGTTTGGTATTTTGTGGTTGGCACCATTACCTTGTTTTTGACTAAGTTTAGGCACAATAATGAACTTGACTTGTTTTGTCTCACTTTATCATGGACTCAGAGTAACCTAATCTGAGGTTGGTGTTCTGTGAGATTATTTGTGCTCAATAGAATTTCATGGCTTAGTGTATTAGGCCAGATTTTGAAGGTCAGAAACTGTTCTTTCTTTCTTTCTTTCTTTCTTTCTTTCTTTCTTTCTTTCTTTCTTTCTTTCTTTCTTTCTTTCTTTCTTTCTTTCTTTCTTTCTTTCTTTCTTTCTTCTCTTTCTTCACTTCTAATTTACCTGAGAAAAGCATTGACATTTAAAAGTAAGAACACTTCATATGTTATATGGAACTTAGCATATGAGAGTAATATTTTGGTTTATATTCTCATTCTCACTAAGCTTTCCCATCTATCACTGCCTTCTACCTGTGTCCTGTCTTTGTGAGTTCCTACCTATACCTTGTAAGTAAGTCAATAACCACAGGATTTAGGTAAATAGATACAACTTTTCTATGTTGTATGTGCATGCTCTGTTGCTAATTCACTCTCACTGATATTTCTTCTGTTTCTCTTTGTATTCAAACAAGAATCTTCTTTCCTCTGTGGTTTCTAGTTGGAGTTTGCCAACTAAAGGAATCCAAGTGTGATCTGCCAAGCAGAAGAGAAGTATACTGGACAGTTATACTCTGAAGGTGGCTGAACTTTCAAGAAGGCTCTCAGCATGTACTTAAGGACAATATATTTTGCTGCTGCATAATGAGAAAATTTGTGAGTGTTTTCCAGGTATTCTTGAGAATTGCAATAGTTTTTCTTAAGATTTTAAGAACTACCTACTTTTTGTGCTTTAGACTGAGGTTTTCAGTGTCTCATTCTGACTTTTCAGCTTTAGTTTCTTAGCCTTTGCTCCCACAATTCTAACATTCCAAATTTTTATAGCTTCTGTTCTCCAAATACTTAAAGTGGCTCTGTTTTCTTGACTGAATCCAAATTACTATAATGTCCACTGACATTTCTACTCTGTTTTCAGATAGATTCATCTTTCTACTCTATTTTATGCTACTTCCTCTATATTGTTTATTGTGTCATGTGTGTGTTGATAGTACATATATATGTTATAGGCAGAATAGACATATCTACTGATAACTTCTGATCAAAAATTGAACCAAAATATTTCATTTAAATATTATTAAATATATTATCAACATTATTATGATTCTGATTCCCTTTAAGTATTAAAAATAGAATAAATAGAATATATAATTTGATTCTGAAATCTCCATACAAATATGTAAAGCTACATGTAAATTTCAGATAGTGGCAAATTGAATATGCATGTTAATTTTACTCTGTCAGAAATCCCTAATGACATGACAGTAAAGTTCTAAACCTACAAAAATAGAATGAACATAGACAGAAAAAAAAAAAATGTTTGATAGACTCAAGAAAGCAGTGAGGAAAAAGAGGTCCAACCCAATTTAATCTGCAAAATACTCCAAAGCTCAAGAATTGATGTTCCTAGGGATCTCTAGAAATGGGTTGAATAAAGAGAGGGTGTTAGCAGAGGAAAGACTGGTTAAGAGTCTGTTTATAAAGCATGTAATTCTCTAAATTATTTTTCCTACTATAAATAGCTAAGTGACAGTCCAATCCTGGGGGAAGAATAGAGTCTTGTTCTTAAGAGAGACTAAAACAGAGTATCTCTGAACTGGGGTTTACCAGATATTGTTGAGTATGAAGTATTAAGAAAATGTATGCATATTTATAGAAAAGACTGAGACATCTCGTACACCCAGTCATCTTCCATCTCTTGTCTCTTAGAACATTGGCTCCCAGCAGAAGATTGAAGAGTTTTTGCAAAATCTGACCACAGTAAAAGGCAAAATATAAAGATCCTGATAGGAATTTCCAATAAAAGTGGTCAGGTCAGATCACTTTTTAATACAACCCACAATTTACCGTCCACACCGACACTCTCAGAACTTCCAAACAGTACCTTAATTCCCTACTCTTGAATAGAAGCAGACAACTAATGATGAACAGATATCTGATAAAATTCTTCAGTGCAGAATTTAGTGAAGAAAAGAAACGAACAAACAGAGGAAATAAAGCATGCAAAGAAAAGTAAATTCAAAGGATGAATTATTAATTCTTAGATTTTGTTTTATCACTCACTGAGTGGCCAAGATTTTCAGCCAATTTTAAAAGGCAGATAAGTGCCACCCAGGGAAAAGACAAGTGCATGATTCTAGGTTCATGAGAACAGAAGAAATATATACTAGGCTCAAGTGCTACAGAGAAAAGAGTTTAGAAGATCCAGCCTTTTGCAATGTATCAGTCCTCCAAATACTATGAGTTCCATGGGGGTGATATAGCTGCACAAAAACTCACTTTATGCTGCAGCAGGACTTTGACCTCTTTGCCATGGATTCTGAAATACAGAAAGCTGGGGTATTTCTGAGAGCTGTTGACACATGTACTTAAGAAGAACAAAGGAGGACATATTAGTCAGAAACAGAGAAAGGTATTCCCACAAAAGGTGATAAGCTTGGCGTAGGCTGTGTAGATAATGTATCTTTGGGTAAGGAATTGTTGCAGTCCAAGGCCCATTCTTATGTGGCCAAGTGGAGATTGAAAGACTGAGTGCTCAAGGCTGCCTTTCCCAAGAGGTATAAAAGACTATGGATTAGAAACAGTGTGCTGTTTAACAGGAACATTCATACAAGAAAAGATAATAAGAGAAACATTCTAAAAAGCCTAACATCCAAATCATCAGAGTTTCAGTCAAGATGGCAGAGAAGGTAAACATTGTGCTCAGCTTCTCCCACGACCACATCAAAATTACAGCTAACTACAGAACAGTCAACAATGAGAATCATCTGAAGCCTAGTGAAGCGGAGGTCCTGTAACTAAGGGTAAACAGAAGAAACCATGTAGAGACTGGTAGGCAGAGCAGAAATGTGAAACGTGTTGTGGCTAAAAATTAGGAGGTATATCTCAGCTTTGGAGGTCCCTCCTGAAGAGTGAGGTGTTCCAGTCCTATACCAGGCTGCTCAGCCTAGGGTTCCAGTGCTGAGAAGAGAAGTCCCCATAACTTCTGGCTGTGAAAACCAGCAAGATTGTGGCTGAGTGAGAAGGAGGGTGGCTCGATTCCCAGGCATTCTTCTTCAAGCGCCTATGCACAAACTTACTCGCTAACGGACTTACACACTCTGAACTCTAGTGCTGGAGTAGAAGCTGGGAAGGTGCTAGGGACGTACAAGGAAGAACTAAATTGTCTGGCTTCAAGGCGAGGGCTGGAGGAGAAGCTTTCTCTCATACAGAAGTGCTGGCAGAATCCATTGTTTCTTTGTTGAACCCTCCCCCCACACATCCACAAGTGGGCACCATATCTGAGTCTCCATCAACCTGGCTAACATTGTTTGCCCTGCTTTGGTGATTCCCTGAGACCCCACCCCACCCAACTTTTGGGTCCACATAAGCCTCTCCTAGTCACTTTTCTATATAAATGGCCTGTCTTCGCTCATGCTATGGATTTTCCTAAAAGGCCCCAAAGGTTCACAACCCCAAACAAGCAGTATCTAGGCTTGGTGTGCCTTGTACCTCTGTCTAAGCAGCCCCAAGGTCAGCACTTGCAGCAGCTGGCCTCAGTTTGAAGCTTAAGGCCTCTCAGGCATCTCCAAGCTTAGCACAAGTGGCATCCATCTGCAGATCACTTCGTAGCTCATACTAAGTATTTTTGGGCAGGGCACAGGAAGCAGTTCACTTTGGCCTGCATTGAAGCACCTCCCAAGAGGTCCCAGAACCAACACACCTGCTGCTCAGGTTTAGAGCACATCAGAGTAGCACCCAACCACCTCTACAAATAACACACCCAAAGGACGGACTTGGCAATTACCAGAGCCCTGCTAAAGTGAATCCTGCTCTGTAGGGTCAGTCACTGAACAACAGCTCTTCCACTGTAGTCATGGCCAGTCCCACAACAAATCATCCAGAGGGCCGATTCTTCCAATTGACATGCCAATGGCAATCAAATCTCAACTATAACAGGAAGGTACGCACAACCCATGCAAGGGACACACCTGGAGCACCTAGCTCAAGTGACCAGAGAGATTGTTCCACTGGGCCCTATAGGACACCTAAAGCATAAGGCCACTTTACTGAGACCAGGAGACAAAGCAGCTCTACCTAATACTTAGAAAGAAGCATAGGGGGCAGCCAAAATGAGGAGACAAAGAAGTATTATCTAAATGAAAGAATGAAGCTCCAGAAAAAAAAAAAAAAAACTAATCAAAATGGAGACAATCAATCTACCAGATGCAGAATTCAAAACACTGGTTATAAAGATACTCCATGATCTTAGTGAGAACTTCAACAAAGAGAAACATAAAAATAGACATTGAAAACATTAAAAAGAATCAATCAGAAATGAAGAATACAAGAACTTAAATGAAGAATACATTAAAGGGAATCAACAGTGGATTAGATAAAGCAGAGGATCGAATTAGCAACTTAGAATGTAAAACAACCAATTAGAATAGCAAAACAACAAAAAAAATCCAAAAACATTAGAAAACCTGTCTGAAGAAATAATGATAGAAAATTTCCTTAACCTGTTAAATGAGGTAGACATATAAGTTCAGGAAGCATAGAGAGTCCCAAACAAGATGAACCCCAAAAGGCCCACACCAAAGCGCATAGAAGTCAAAATGCCAAAGGTTAAAGACAAAGAGAGGATTTTAAAAGCAACAATAACAACAAAAAAGGCAGTTAGTTACTAAAAGGGAACCCCCAAAAGACCGCCAGCTCATTTCTCAACAAAAACTTTGCAGGTCAAAAGGAATTGCACAAAATATTCAAAGTGATGAAAAGCAAGGACCTACCATTTAGAATCAAAGGAAAGATAAAGAGCTTCCCAGGCAAGAAAAGACTAAAAGAGTTCATTACCACCAAACCAGTATTACAAAAAATATTAAAGGGACTTTTTGTAAGAAGAAGGAAAAAAGTTATGAATAATAAAACAGCAATAAATACATACCTTCAACAATTACTTTAAATTTAAATGGATTAAATGCTTCGATCGAATGACATAGAGTGGCTGAATGGGTAATAAAACAAGACCCTTACAAATGCTGCCTACAAGAGAGTCACTTCAGCTTAAAAGACACACACAGACTGCAAGAAAAGGGATAGAAAAAGATATTTAATGAAAATAGAAATTAAAAAAAGGCTGGGGTAGCAATACTTGTATCAGACAACATAGACTTTAAAAACTAAGGCTATAACAAGAGACAAAGGAGGACCCAGCAATTCCACTTCTGGGTTTTTATCTGAGGAAACCTAAAACATTAATTTAAAAAGATATATGCATCTATTGCAGCATTATTTACAATAGCCAAGATATGGAAGCAACTTATGTGTCTAGCAATAGAAGAAGAAGTGGTATAAATATACAATGGTATATTATTCAGCAATAAAAAAGAATGAAGAATGTTGCCATCTGCAACAATACCCTGAACTTACAGGATATTGTGCTGAGTGAAATAAGACAGAGAAAGACAAATGCCATATGATCTCACTTACATGTGGAATCTAAAAAAATAAAATAAACAAGAATACAAAACAGAAACAAACTCACAGATACAGAGAACATCTTGATGGTTGCCAGATGGGCGTTAAAAAAGAGGGATTAAGTACAAATTGGAAGTTACAAAATAGTCATGTGGATGTAAAGAATAGCATGGGAAATATAGCCAATAATATTGTACTAACTATGTATGCCATCAGATGGGTCCTAGATTTATTGGGATGATCACTTTGTACATTATGTAAATATCAAATAACTATATTTACACTCAAACTAATATAACATTATACATCAATTCTAATTGAAAAATTAAAAATATATATTTTAAAAAAGGAATTATTAAATAAACATTTTAAGAAAATTTCCAGGAACTGAAGCATTTGTTTTTAGACTTAAAACAAATATGCCAGCACAGTGAATGAAAATAAACTTCCCCCAATGCATATCATGATAAAATTTTTGAAACAACAGGAAACAAATAGATAATTTTATATACCTCCAAAGTGGGAAAAATTGACACATATACAGAAAATCAAGAATCAACTTAGCTTCTGACTTCTCAACAACAATATAGGAAACTATTAGACTATGAAGTAATAAATTTAATATTCTCAGGAAATTATATACATATGTGATTTATATACATATATACATATGTATGTAACATATATACATATATATATAAATATATATACACATATGTAATAAAGGTACATATATTAGACATATAATATACATTTCTATAGTGTATAAGTATATATTTAATGAAATACTTAACACAGAAAACTTAAAGAAGTATCCAAACAATTAACCATTTTGCAAAACTGCTATATATTTTATTTTATGTTAACGTCATTCTCAAATAAAATGACAATTTTTGGAACATGTGCAAAGAATATAGGAAATATAGTGGAAACTGATGTTTTCTAAGGGAAATCATTATATATTCTATATCCGTTCTATGGAAAACCATTATAGTCTTAAAACTTTAAAAATGGCAAAAAGAGTTGGCCCAAAATTTCAGTTAAGAAAAGAAATCTGGAAAAGTGATTATAATTAGCATTCCTAAAAATCGACAAAAAAAAGCTTAATTTTTTTAAAAAATTTTTCAAAATAACTTTTTCCCCAAACCTTTTTACACTATCCTGTAGTCAATTAATCACAGATGATACATATATACATTTGATCCTGCTTGAAGATATATAATAATAATTCTCATGTAGAAAAATCCTTTACTTGATGCCAGACAGTATAATTGTCACTCAACAATGGTAGCTATTACTATTAATAATTTGTAAACTGCTTCAAACCTATTTAAAAATGAACAACTTTGGAGGGGGAAGGTGAGGAATAAACATTAACTTAAATACTCCTTTAATGAACTATTTCTTTTTTTCTCAGGGATTTCCTATAGCTAAATTTTCCTTGGCTTACTCAAAAGAAGGACTGTTTAGATTCAAAGTTATGATCAAATTCAGGATATTACAGTTCTATTTTTACAAAATAACTCTGTTGGGTTTGCTCTTTTTTGGGCACTTGAAAGGCTTATTTAATTTTATTTTCATTACATTTTTGTTTATGGTTCACTGTTTCCAAAAATTATCTCTTCTTTTAAACCAAATGCCCAGAGCAAGCCATAAAAAAAAATACTGCAAATATCAAGAAAAATATATTTCCTGCTCTAGGTTGTTATTTTAGATCCAAACATGGACTATGTAAATCATAATAATGGAAATTCCATATATTTTTTCCAAACAGGTCTCTTTCAAGGTGAATCTGAACTCTGGGCAGGGGTCTTTTTTTGTGGAAAATATATAACAGTTTTTCTTTTGCCTTTCCTTTGTGCTGAGTAAGTTCTCTCTAAAAACACTTGAAATCCAAATAACTACTCATATTGTTTAGTATAGAGCAAATGACACATACAAACAAACAAATAAACAAAAAATGTAAAAGGAAAGAAACTGTTGTACCCAGATAGAATGCAGAATTTACTTAACGAATCCCTATGCAAGTTTGGTTTTAATGAAAAATTTTATACTATATGTCTTGTAAGTTTTGTCCTATTATTACTGCATTTGAAGAGAGTTTCAAAATCTTTTCATTTAAAATTTTAACAAAAATATATCCCAAAATATTTACTTGTAGACAGCACGAACAGCAGAATTTTGTTAAGGCACTGTTGGTATGAGGGCTGTGTGCAAGCAAGGGATATGAGGGGAGATGTGAGAGAGTCTGTGTTCTTCTCATTGCCTCTTCCTAATGTAGTATCTACGTTGGCCTTAGCAAATACTGAAGTATGCCAGGTTTATTTTCTCCTTGATTTCTGCCCACTCCCTCCTCTTTCTTGTACTGTTTCTCTTCTCCTCCTGAAAACCATAATGTCACAGTTTCTTTTGAATATCTCAGGGACACTCTGATTATGATTCTTGACCCTTGATAATCCTGCACAGCCTGCCATAGAAAGAAACATTATCGTCCCTAAAATGGGGATCATCTGTAATCCTTACTCAAACTTTTAAAACCTCCCTTTTTCTGCAAACTTGTACAGATTTGATCAAGTTTTACAGTAGCTTTCTGTGTTATCCTCTTGAGATACTCGACTCCAAAGAACAATAGCCGAAACCCAAAGGGACATATTTTCTGCTTTGTACTAGAGCAGTGCCATCTCAGAGACTTTTGGCTTTCGGATAAAAGAGATTATACTATATCAATCCTTGTATACCCCTCATCATCTCCAACAGTGTTTTGGGAATAGTAAGCACTCAAATAGATACATGTGAAATTAATATAAATTTAAAATAATGGAACAATATTCCCACAGAGATTTTAGAGAAAACAGATGATCTTTTGACATCTGTCATTTAGATCCATTTTGATAATTTTCAATCTATTCTTTGGCTGCTTTTCTGGTCAATTTAAGACTGTCAGAACAGATAAACGGGATGTTTGATCTCCTTTGGTGATTGATTCATAGACACTTTCAAATGCCTACCAGTGCTCTTGCAACGTTTTATTTCACTGTGCCCTTCAGCCCTGATTTTCTCCTTGACCTCTTCCTGCTTCCTTCTTCCTTTTTATAAAGTACATGAACTGCCTTCTGTACTCATTCTTTGTGGTGTTCCATTTATTTGCTTCTGGGAAATTCTGTGTTCATTTGTCATCAGCAAAAAAAAAAAAAAAGAACACAATGAGGCAGACCACATGATAAATAGTTTTGCAGTTAATGACATGTCTTATGTGAAGCATTGGACATTATATTATGTTGTTTGTGAGGGCACAATCTCCAGGGAAATTGTTATTCTGTTTGAAAGGCAGTTAATACATATGGGTACACTGTTGGCTTCTGCCACAAAACTACCATCCCTTCAGGGGATCTGTTAACAAATTCACTTTTGGAGGACTCTGAGAGAAGCACTGTGAAGGGAATCTTTGCTTAAGTGAGGTTTGTGTTTGTTTTTCTTTAGAAAGAAGGATTTCCAGAAAGTTTGATAAGATTGCCATTTCCTATTGCACTGTCATGACGAATTTAGGGAGATACCATCCCGGATGCAGGTGTTCAGGTCAAAGGAAATAAAGGGGAAGTTCAAAAGCACTCCTCCCATAGCTGTTGATGTTATATCTCTATTAGTATGTCACGGGAAGTTTCTATGTGAACATATACTGGAAATTAGGCAAAACCTAAACTGCATGACAAGCAAATGAAAGAGGAAAATAAAAAAAACAGAAAATTAAAATATTTCTCAAAAAAGGTACATTTATGTTGAACAATATTGTAATGTTCACTTCATGTGTTGAGTTGATAGAGCTCATGATAAGTGCCCCCTGCCCCCGCCACACACCCACATGTACACACAAGGGAAAGCAGGAGGTAACTTTTGGAGGTGATGGTTATGTTTACTATCTTGATTATGATAATGGTTTCATGGCATATGCATATGTCCAAACTCATCAAATTGTGTACATTAAAGGTGTGCAGCTTTTATGTATATCAATTACACTTTAGTAAAATTATTTTTTAAAAGCATTTAGAAACAAATGCAAAAATATATGCCTTTTACTTTAAAACATTAATTTTATTTGGAAATAATTTTAGACTTACTGAAAAGTAGCCAGAATAATGCAAAGAACACCTGTGTACCATTCACCCAGAGAACTTTTAAAGTTTCATCTCTATTATGTCTTTTGTAATAAAAACATCCAATCCAAGATTATACAGGTACCCAATTTTCATATCTTTCTTGTCTGCTTTATTTAGAAAACTTCCTCAATCTTTCTTTGATTTCATGACCCTCATATTTTTTTAGATTGCAGGGCTTTCATTTTGTAGACTATTTGGCCAGTGGGAACCCCTTTGAACTGACTTATGGGTCCTTTTGAAATACTCTCTTTCTCTATCAGACCTCTCTACTGTCTCAAAAAGATGGTTCTGGCTCGTATTATATTTTTTTTTTATTTTTGGCCTCAGCCCTGAAATCAGCTATTTCTCTACGAAACTCTGGTCCTTTTATTTATTTATTTATTTATTTTTTTTTTTTTATTTTTTTTTATGGAGAGTGGTATTTAGAAATTGAGAAGTCAAAAGAACACTTAGGTGTGTTTGTTATTAATTCACTGTTTCAGTGCTGAAGTCTTCTAATATTTGTACCTGCATTCTCTGTCAGTGAAAAACTTAGTTCCATTACCTTTAATATATTAACATATTTGCTAAATCCCCTATGTGTGGCTAATCTTCAAAGACTACAAGGCTGCCTTCAGTACTTTGCTCTTTGCATGGGATGCTATTACTGGCCACCCTCTGGCTATACTCACTGTCTCACTCCACAGGAACCTGATGTCTGTCATCATTACTAGCCCTGCCTAATGTCTTTTGGAGGAGAAAGAGGAGAAAAGAGAAAGGTGAGGTGAAGGAAGGATAAAGACAAAAGAGGAGACGTGGGAAGAAGCAATGTTCACATATTAAACACTGTATTATATTGTAGAATCAATTAAAACATTCTAGACTGTGTGAGGTTTAGATAACAAAATAGATGTTTTATAATTATTATGCTCTACATTTTTATAATTGAAATATTGCCGTAACAAAAATATCTAAAACGTAAAAAGTATTTTTTAAAATAGATGTATTAAACATCTCTGACAAGAAAAATAAAAGTGGACATACCTTATGGTCCAGGCTGAATTTCTTAAGTATGACATTTTCTACTTAGAACTTTTAATACTATATATTAAAAAAAAATAAAAATGTCTTTGACTCTTACTTGCCCAAGAAACACATATTATCAAAACCCTAACATTTGTCTGTAAATATAGCTTTCCATAATTCCATTATCTACTACTGGCAAGGTTTTAAAAATAATGACACATTCACTAGTCTTTAAAAGACACATGATGAGCACAAGCTCGAGTTTGATCAGTCAGTGAACTAAATATAAAAGGAATGCTTTATAAAGTGCCATTTAGATTCCAGTGTAATAGAGATGTAATGCATATGTCAAGTTATTGAGTTGTCAACTTAAATAGAAGCTAGTATGTCATCCGGTAATTATTGCTATTTAGGCCTAAGGCATTAGTGCTAATATTAGCATCAGAGTGTTAAGTATGCAGAGTACAAAAGGGAAAAGAAGAGATCATATGAAGTAAATCCTAAAGAACTCATTTTTGTTACTAAAGACCACAATCTATCCTTTAGATATGGGCAGACATTTTAAAATCAGGAAAATGTTTATAAGAATATATAACCCATGGGGGAGGAGAAAACCAGATGCAAACATTTACCTGTAATTTTAGGAATATTTTAGTATATTACCATTATTATACATAAGTAAATTGTTTGTGAAAATCATTAGAAAAATTATTTGAAATAAATTTGGTTGTTCAGATTCTAGTTGCAACGATTTGACTGATATTTGTGAGTGCACATTTTTCTTGAAAAATCCCCAGAATAGAGTTGTATATTTAACTAGTATTAACACCTAAACTTTAGCCCTAGAGAACTCTCCTGCAGCTCTACACCTTTAAATCAAGTTCATGTTTTATGTATATTATGTACATGTTTTATGTACAGATATGTAAACATAAATATTACAAGTAGTATATCTAATTTAAAAGTAAAATTAACTATTAGGGTCACTGTTTCAAAGAGATAGATTAAAACCTACTATTTGTAAGTATATTTTACATATAAGCAGCCCAAAAAAGAAAAAAAAGAAGGAAAAAATACCCATTCTGGTGTCCCTTTCTGGCCTATTCCTGAAGAATGTTAAGTAATAAAAGTATCCATGTGACAATTAAGATAAAATCTAGCAGGACCAACACTGTCTTTCCTAATTCTCTATGTAGACAACAGAGTCAGCAGAAAAAGACTGGATTGTTTCCAAAGCCTTTTAAGAGCACACGTTCTCTCAAGCAGAAGGCATATTTATGTGAATAGACACCCATACACACACGCCACCCTGCCCTGGTCTAAATTTTATCCTAAAGGATTAAAACCACACAGTGCAGAACCACATTCTTTTAAAGAAAGGATTTTGTGTATTTAACAGTAAGCAACATGAGACAAAAAACAAGAAGGCAGACTCAGCTTGTAAGCAGACAGATGTGGTTGGACTTCCTCTTTGGACTTTGTCCATGTTGTAATGCATGCTCTCCACCAACTTGTCTTCCCCTTCCTTCAAGTTCAACTCTACCATATTCTCCTCCATGGAACCTTCCCTTTCTGCATCCTTCTCTTTGTTTTATCATTGCATCCTGAGTATGTGCTCTTTGGGCACACCTACCACTTCTGTTTAAATGCATATCTCTTTCACTAGACTATAAATTCCACCAGTGCTGATTCAGTATCTATGTTTGCCTTCCCAATGCCTGTCATGTGGATAATGATTAGATCGAAGATCAGATTTAAGACTGCAGTTTTTTTCTTGGTCTTTCCTGAGCAAAGCCCTCTATATTCCAAAACAGGTTTAGCTAGTTTCTCTTCCTTAGAGATGTAGGAGGGAATTAAATCAATCTTTATTTTTATTGCCTTTCCTCCTGTTCTTATATACACCAAACATTAAACCACATAAAAAGGGCTAAAGAAATTGTAACTACAAGCTTGGTCTTAATTGAAGAGTATAATTTGGAGTTTTTTGTTTTTTTTTTAAGAAAAAAATGAGAAGCTTCCCCTCAGGTAATCTCTTTCTATTGGTTTCCTGGTATTTAAAAATATTCTTGTAGCAATAAATACAATTGTTTATTCCACATCATTAAAAAAAGATATTTAGGACACAAAAGATTAAAATGTAAATAGCTTTGAACAAATAGCCAGGTATTGGTTATTACAATTCCAGTCAATGTATAATTGCGTGGTTGTATAAGTTCTAAGTTTGATAGGAAAGATGAGGTTAAAGTAGATTGTGGGTGTTTAAAGGAAGAAATATTTTCACAAAGAAGCAGTTAGGGTGGGTCAGAGACACTTTTGCCTAATCATGTTTAATCTTAGCTGAGTAAGGACACATAATACTATCATCAGAGATAGTAATTTTTTTCTAGTAGTTTTCAGTGCCACAGTCCATGAGGGCTAGAGAAAAGATATTTAAGATCCACTACATTGATTTTTTATATTCATTTTTTCTAATTTTATTTTATCTCATTGTTATGCAATATTTCCTTTAATTGGGTACACCTTACTCATTGATGGACACCTTTTGTTTTAGAACTTATCTCAGTATGGATTACATAATAAGTCTATTCTGTCTTTATTTAACTCTTCTTTTGATGTGAAATTTTTTGTTGCTTCACAACTCTCAATTTGGTTAACAAATATTTCAGAATTTTGCATACATATTCATTAAATTGAGATACAATACCTTTTTGGTATCTCATGTAGTGTTTTATAAAAATCATGCTGATGTTACAAAATACAATGAGAAACTCTCTGTGCCTGAGAAAATTCTAATAACACTGGAATTATCTCTTTTTTTTATGGTTTAATGCCTTTTTTTTTTTTTCTCCCAGTAATAGTGCTTTGACTTATTTTCTATTTCTTCTTTGGTAATTGCTAGACTGAAGCTTTTTAGTCTCTTGGGCCAATTTTGGTCATCTCTAATTTGGCTCAAAGTCATATATTTTCCTTGTGTTTTAGGTTCATCACCATAGTAGTATGCAGTAGTCTTAGCTTTTTAAAGTCTCTTTTTTATTTATGTTTAGATATTTTTTAAATTATATATATACACATTTTTTTTCTCACTCTTTGTCCTTATTAGATCTTAAAAAGAATTATCTGTGTCTGTTTTGCTGATATGTTTGGAGAACAAATTTTTAGATTTTACTATATTATTTCTTCTATTCTCCATTTTTTATTTCATTAATTTTAGATTTCATTTTTCATTTTTTTATTTTAATAATGGAATTTGAAGAAATGCTATTTACATATTTAGAAGTAAAACAATTATTATTTTCTATATTTTTCTATGAAATATGATATCTAATATTTAAGATTTAGGCCTTGTGTCTAAGATATTTCAAAACATCTTTTATGTAATTTATAGTTAATATGTATATCAAAATTCTGTAAGTCATTGCACCGTAACAGAAATTTTAAACAAAGATAAACTTTTACATATCAGTAAGAAAATATTAATCCTTAGTATGGCATAACAGCAACTTTTTTTCCTTTAACTAATGCTGATACACATCTGCTCAAATAATGTTTTCATCATGATTGACTTATTTGTCAGAAAGGAGTTCAAATGCCAGTGCAAAGGTTAATCTGCTGGGCCCCTTTATTTAAAAATATAAAGTGGCATCCCTTGACCTGCACTTCGCTTCTTATGTAACAAGAATGTGTACAAGATGGCAATAGACAAAGGAACAGGACAGCTAAAACAGGGGAAGGATGGAAAAACATTTTACAATTCATCACAATCTCAGTACCATCATCTAATATTATTCCCTTTCCACTTTTTCCCCATAGAAACATCATGTCCATTACCTTCTCCCCAAGATCATACCATAATCATGCTGGTACTAAATTATTTACTTTGAAATAAATGAAATTCTTATTTGCATAATTTTTTTTTTAATTTTAAGTCATTGTAATTAAGAATTTTATTGGTAGTTGGAGGTGTAATTATTGAGGTATAATTTATATATCATAAAATTCATTTATTGTAGATGTACAGTTCAATACTTTTTAGTTAATTGGTAAACTTGTGCATCACCACATCCAACTTTAGAACATTTTTTCACTCCAAAAATTTCTTCAAGCCTTTTTGCTATCACTCGTTTTTTCTATTTCTACTTTCAGGATAGGTCTCATTTTTCTTGGTGCATTTCTAGGAATGGAATTGCTGGGTCATATGTAAGTTTACATTCAACTTTTTAACTAACTACCAAACTGTTTCTTCAAATCAGCTCTACTATTTTTCTACATCCTCATCAACACCTGTATTGTTGGCTTTTTAATTATAGCCATTCAAATTGTTGTGTAGTGGTTTTAATTTTCATTTTACTAATGACTAATGATGTTGTGCACTTTTTCCTGTGTTTATTAGCCACTAATATGTCTTCTTTGATAAAATAACTGTTTAAGTCTTTTACCAATTTTGAAATATTCAGTTGTCTTATTACTAAGTTGTGAGAGGAAATACATACATATTCCATACACAAGTATCGTATAAAATATATAATTTAAAAATATTTTCTCTCTGCTTGTGATTAGTCTTTTCATTTTTCTTAATGGAGTCTTTTACATACAAAGTGTTTGCTTTTGATGAAATCTTCCTTATTTTTTTTCTTCTGTAGATTGTGCCTTTATTGTTGCATATAAGCACTATTTGCCTAACACAAAGTCACACAGATTTTTTTCCTCTATTTTCTTCTAGAAGTGTTATAGTTTTAGCTCTTAAATTTGAACCTATGATCCATTTTGACTTCATTTTGGATAGCGATGTGAGTCAAGTTCTAAATTCACTATTTTTTGCATATAGATATCCAATCGTCCAAGTATAATTTGATCAAAAAGATAACCTTTTATCCCATTGAATACTTATGGCAACATCATCAAAAATCAATTATGCTATGATGACAGAAGGAGATTTGACTTTGGATGGTGAACACACAATGCGGTATACAGATGATGCATTATAGAATTGTACACTTGAGACTCATATAATTTTATCAACCAATGTCACTCCAATAAATTTAATTTAAAAAATGAATTAACCGAAACAGGAAAAATTTGCTTCTGAACTCTCAATTCTGTTTCATTAATCTGTATATTTATACTTAAGCCATTATTCCATTTTTTAAAAGTGCAAACTATTTTATATTTTAGAGAGAAAGAGGCTTATAAAGAGAAAATATTTGTGTATTCGCTTGCTACACTTTGATTCTAAACTAGAAATTAAGAGAAATATTAGCCAATTATATAAATTTCCTGTAGAGGATTTTAATCATAATCTAATAATCAAGAATAAATCAATCATATTTAGATTTGGTTAGTTAACTAGAATTTAGTCAATGACATTTATATGTTTTTATTTATTTACATATTTGGCAAATATCTAGGGACCAACTGTTACGTGCCAGGTGCTCTGCTAAGGTTGTAATACCCCATTGTCCTGGTTTTTATATTTTTATAGTAAGTTTTGAAATCTGACAGTGTAAGTACTGAAATTTTTTTCTTTTTCAAAATTATTTTGGCTACTCTAGGGTCCTCTAAATTTCTATGCAAATTTTAGGATCCAGTTTGCCATTATCTACAAACAAAATAAAAGCCTGCTGGGATTTTGATAAGTATTATACCGAATCTACAGAGTAGTGATCTTTAGAAAGGGAAATAAACCTGTGAACAAATTTTATATTTTATGACTTTATTCAAAAATGTTTTCTGTTGAAGATAAAAACATATCTTGTGACTTAAGGAAAACTTAATTAAAAACAATCCAATTAAGAAATGCTCAATGGCTCTATCCTTTTGATTTGTGAGACTCTAAATTTTAAATATCTGTCTATGTAGCCACTTTTAAATGAGAAATAGAACACAGTGTCATTCGAAGAACACTGATCTGAATTATATCTTAACCTTGATTCTGCCACTCTTTTGCAACTTTAACTAAGACAGTTTTCTGGATCTTAGCTTTATCATCTGAAACAAGACATTTCCTTGTTTTAATATTTTATGAATAGATAATATTTCATAATAATTTTTACTCAGAACTGTTCTATAACTTCTTTAATTAAGAACATAATAAACCACATTGAGCCAATTGTTATTGTCTTTTTTTGCATAATTAAAGAAATCCTTAATATTTTATTGTAAGCTAACCTGCATTTTCTGTCAAAACTATTTTATGAACAGAGTTGAAAAAAATACATCCTTCTAGGTAAATGAATAAAGAAGAAGAAGCAACAGCTACATTGATCTGTTTTCATTAAAAAAATGTTTACAGGTGTTTTCATTTTATTCATCACTTAAATGTTTATATTGTACTTTAATTTTGCTTGTTTCTTACACTGATTTGAAAAAAAATAATACTTGATTGAAATCTAAAACTTAAATGAGTTTTGTGTCATATCATTAACAAACTAACAAGAAAAACATGACTTGGTTTATCCTTTTAACATCTGTCTTACCTAAAATACCACAATGTGATATAATACAAAGAGCAATAGAACAAATGCTGAAGATTTCAGCTCAACTTATGTATTTGATAATGTGGCCATTCCAGCTCTAAATATGTAATAGGATTGCTATAAGAATAAAATTAAATACCAGGAGAAAGAAATTTCAAAGTTCTAAGAATACTCTGCCACTTATTATTCAAATGCCTTCAGACAAGTTTCTTAATAATTTTGTGCCTTTGTTTTCTAATCTGAACCTGAGAGTAAATAATAAACATTACCTCAGATTCTGATCCATGTAAAGATCTTAGCAAATGGTCTAGCATATTGCTAACACTCAATAAGCATCAGCTACTGTTACTAAAAGTAATGGTAACATAAATAAACATTGTAATAAAATACTTGATTGGGAAAAATGCTAGACTACATGGGAGAATGTCTGAATTTTATTTTTGGCTATGTTAAAATTTGTTGATGAATTTGAAGCAAATGCTTTAACTTTTCCAGGACTATCATCATTTGTAAAACATAGATAATAAACAAAATGATCTCAAATATTCCTTCTTCCTCTGAAATTCGGAGAATATGCTATTGTTATAGGGACTTAGTAAATAAATAATAATTGTATCTTAACAAAAAAACATATTAGCCTTTTCTCAGCTCTTCAATCATTGCCTAATTCATTTAATTTTATATGTAAATTTAAATTTATATGTAATTTATATATATATCATTTATATGTATGCGATTACATATATGTCCACATATATACATACGTGCACTCAATGTTATTTTCTGCTTCAAAGAAAAGAAAAAGATTAAGTGAGGGAATTATATTTAAAACCATTTCTTTGCTTTTGATTAATATGCTTTTTTGCAGACAGTATCCTAGAAAAGTAAGTACATAACCTTATTATAATTATATAATATGTCACCTAGGCATTCTGGTAACATGAATAATTCAAATGGAAAACATCCTTTAATAAAGCTTCTAAGTTGAGCAAAACCCTACTTTTCGCAGAGGAATAAATTTATGTAAAAAGATTTTTATCACCATTGCTATTTTTTTCTTATTTATAAGCTTAAGAAAGTGTAGTAAAAATCATTGATTATTTAAACTCCTATTCTTTGAATTGGAAAGGCTGCAGAGGCATTCTAAGTAACTGGAATGGAATGTGCTCAGTGTGAAAGATACAACAAATCAAATAATTACAATATCATTGTGTGCGGAAGCAAACTATGTGAACTGTCATGTATAGTCCTATAGTAAAGGTAAGGCTCGTAATATTTATTATTTTATTTAAAAAAATAAAGACAGATGTGATTGGAAGCTTGAAACAATATTAATGCCTATGCAACTGTATTCTAATCACATTTAACAAATGACAAAAGCGGTCATTACCTAGAGTTTTTCATTTGATGCCTTTGTACCTTCTGGGGACAGGAGATATATGAAGGAAAACTGACACCTTCAGATGTTGTCTTGATTAGTGTTGACGTCTTTCCTTGGGGGTTGACAGCTGCTAATGAATTTAATTTAAACGTTGAAACAGAGGCTCAAAAAATACCTTTAAACAAAATTTTACTAAAAGAGATATTGAGACCCATGTACCACAAGCAGTAACAGCAAGTATGTCTAATTTGCAAGATCCCAATTGCTACTACCATGTAACTCATTTAATTTTGCTCTTTAATATTTAAGTACAACTGCTCAAAGACAGAGATTATAGAAAGTACACTAAATTAAACTTAGGTGTTTCCCATACAGATATATCATTCAGAGGGGCTTTCTATTCAGCATTTCTGAATGAAAATCTAAAGGTTTAGAGTATGACGTAAGATAATTTTTATGCAAGTCGTCTTCATTCCTAAATCATATCTAGAGATGATATTTTACTATGATGCATTTTTCTGAGAGTATGATTTATGGGCAGACTACTTGGATTCAGTTTCATTTCAAATCGTCTTCTAAAGAACATATGATTGTTACATGCCTTTGTTTTCTGACACAGAAGTATCTGATTTTCTAGTTTTCCTTCCAGGATAAAAACAAAAATGAAATACAAGAAAGTGCTTCATCATTTCGAGTGAATGTTAACAATAAACAACTATGTATATCCAGAAATAGACTGAAAAGCACATTTCTCATCTAGATAAAATCTAAATGGGCAAGTTGAAACATTCTTGGAAAAGTGCAGGAAGGGTCATGTGCTGTGAGGATGAGAGTGAGCACATGGAAAGCTGGAGATTTAAGAATGAAGTTCTGAAGCAGCTTGGGAAGGATGTGTGAATCAATAAAAGTTACAAGAAGAGACTGATGAGCAGAAGTGCTGCTCTATTTAAAGTAAAGAAGTTCAAACTTGTAGTGAGCCAACGAGTGTTAGAGAGTAAGAGGACACAGCAGGAAGCGGAGGAGATGAGGGAGTTTCAGATTACCAATAATAGGCATTTAACTCTTACTCTTCTCAGAGCTCAAAAACAAGTGGAATTTAGTATGAGCAACTGATGAAAGTAGAGAAATGCCCTATTTTTCTCATATTCTGGTGCTAATGTGAATCACTGTTGCCCTTGCTTGTTCAGGATGGATTGATGTGATAAACCATGAGACTTCAGAGATAATTCTGCAGCTATTTCAGACTCTGCTACCCTACAAGCCTTCCTTTGTGCTACAGGACAAAAAAAATGTTTGCATGGATCAATTCAAGGGTGATTGCTTAATTTGCAAGTGGGGATGGGGAACTTTATTCAAAAAGAGGAAAGGGCTGTGGAGGAAGCCATGACATTTAGAAGCAAGAATTGTTAGGCCCCTGTATGTGGCCTTTCAAAAGAGTCTCTGCACTCCTCACTTTGCTTCTTTTTGTAGAATAAGGTCAATATCCAATGAGGTGAAATTGCAGATGAGTAAAGATGCGGTCTGGAAAGGTTAACACCATATTCCAGACTTTAGTTATTCTTATTGGTCTTGTTGGCATCATCACATTTTTACAGCGTGCCAAGTACTGTGCTAAACACTTTGTGTGGTTTAGTTCATTTAATCCTCACACAACCCTCTGACATGGGTACTATTATAATCTTTAACCTCAGGAAGGTTAAGCAACATTTCCCATATCTTATGGCTAATAAATAATGGAACTTAAGTTTAACTTCAGGCAGACTTAACTCCAGAATTAATGTTTTTAAGCCTCATGCTATGATTGGTATTTGAATGTAATTTGCAATACATTTGACACTAGTGTATTTTGCACTTTGTCAATGGAATTCGCACAGAATCATAACAGATATCATTTATGCATTATTCAGTTATTCTAATTTATTCACTTTGGAATCCAGAACCTTGCCTGCAACTGTCTAAAGACTACATAGCATCCAGACAACAAAAATCAGAAATACTTAATAAAAGTAATTTTTTTGGGGGGGCAGCTTTCTTAATATAAACAAAAAGGATTAAATGAAAGCAACTAAAACCATGCCCTTTATGTGGATATGTGTTGTTCGTGTGTATTTGTATTAACAATCATTCACATACAGCCCTAGCCACATGATTTTTCCTATTACTATAATAACTCTATCTTAACATGAAGAAAATGGTAAAAACACTAGAAATGTAAGGTAAAGAAAATATCTCTTCCTCTATTCTTGTCTAGATTCTCCTTGTTTCTAGTCTGCTTTGGCATTATCTATTCATCCCTTTTTGTGATCAGTGTTGGTCCAGGTGATAGTTATTAATGCTGCAAAGTAAATATTTCCATATCTGCGCCTTTCAGAAATTCAGCAGTGTCTTGGTACTCTATGGTTGAGTAGGGATCTGTAACTTGTTCTAGCTGATTAACTGTGAATAAAACAGATGTGTGTCACTTTCAAGTGAAGTTTTCAGAGTTTTCTGTGTCACGTTCTGTTTTTCCACAGCCTTTTTCTGCCATTAGTCCAGAGAGTGGCTTTTTTGCTGGGGAGGACAATGACGATACAAAACTAAATATCCTGCCAATCAGGGGGTAGGGAAGCATTATGTGAACTAGAAATCAATTTTTATTGTTTTGAGACTTCAAAATTTAGGGTTTGTTTTTATCATAGCATAACTTAGCATATACTGACTGATATGATCAATATATAATATTGATATATGCTAGGCCACATCAGATTTTTTGAAGTACTACTTGCAGGGACTTCTCAATTTCTTTCTGCAGTGTTCACTATTTCAGTGTTTAAGTACTCCAGAGACTTCGCTAATGACATCTTTCTCCCTAGTCATAATGACACAGGTTTGTATGGTGAAAGAACCTAAGGAGACTTATGTTTGCATTTCAAACAGCCCACAGTTGATTACCGAACTCTTTTGGAAAGCCTGTCCTATATCTTGTAGTAGGACGAAGGCAGTTGTAGTAAATTTTAAATTATGCACCTATTGTTTAAAAAAATTTAAATTATTTTTCTCTATAGCAGCAAACAGCTTAGTACAGCTTAGGTATTTTATAAGATATTAATATTGTACTCCACAAAAGAAGAGTTTCATAAGCATGTCATATTGGATAATCAAAGTTAAAATATGCTTTTAATGCATTAAGGCCAAGCATTTGATTATGTTTACTTTCAAAAGGGTCAAATGGAAAACTATTGCTTCCCTTCTATTCCCATACTTTACTTTTCACCTGCCTTAAAACTATAAACTTTAATAAGCATTTGTCTCTAATTCTTTATGTAACACTCTATCAGATATTCTCTCTTGCTATAACTGCCTGAGAGTTTTTGTTTATTGCTGTTGTTTTCTTAATTATTTTATGCACACTTATAGCAGGTTACTTTATTATTGCAATTGGTCTTTCTATTTTCCTAGACATAGTTGTGTACACTTCCATTACCTAGTGTATTGTTTTGCATGCAATAGGCAATTAATAGATATTTTTTGAAATTTCTCCAATTTCATTAGTTGTTTATTAGCACTTTGAAAGAAATTGAATGGTTCCTGCTTTGCAGACTCTTAAAATTGAATCGTGCATTTTCAGATCAAGTAATTTAGTGCTTTAAGGCTTTAGAGATAAATATATGGAATAATCATAATAATTAGTGTGATAGCTGTTGTAGCAAATGGACCCCAAATCCAGTGGTTTAACCTGATAAGAATTGTGTTCTCTCTCAAGCAACAATTTGGTACTCCTCTTTCTGTTTGGCTGGGGGAGAGGATATTCTGTCCTATGTTGTCACTTTGTGCCCCAGGTTGACAGTCTTCATTTCCACATCCAACTGGCAGAAGCAGGTAGAACAAAAGATGGTTGCACATGTGAGGTCTTTGGAACTAGATCCTTAAATAAAATATATCACTTACTTCTTCTTGTAGTCAGAAATTCAGTCACATGGCCATAATAATTGCAATGAAGACCAGGAAATGTAACCCAGGAAGAAGAATTTAACCAAACTCTGCCATAACATTTAAGAAATTATTATTACTTTATTACTGTATTTTATCAAATGCAGAATTTACCTTTTTTATCTTTTTTGACAACTTTAGAAACAAGATGCAGCTCAACATTTATGTATGAACTTTCACTATGGTTTAACTGATGTGGGTCCCAGGCCTGGCTGGTCCCAGGTCTGGCTGTGATTCAGGCTCATGGCTAGGAATAGGACCCCAGATTTAGAATATTACGTTAGCATAGTAGGGCGCCTATGCCTAAAATACATAAACATAATTCAACTTATTGTATCACGCATGTGTGGCTGAACGCCACTATTGTACTCTGATATGTGTGGAGCCATGTGGTCCCCTGGGAAGCAGAAGGAAAGCACAAGAAGGGGAACAGAAGAAGTGCGTGCAATACTGCAATCCCCCAATAAAACTGTACTTTGAGCAACAGAAGCGCGCTCCCGCAATAAAGTTGGTGCCTGCCATTTCATTCTCATGTTGACCTTTTGTGTATTCTTTCAACTGGGCGTCTCACCACTAAAACCTTCCCTTCCCCATCAGCTTGGTGCTGATAGTTGGCAACACCTTTTTCTTTCTTAATAGTACATCAAAGTATAGTGAATTTTACAGTTGATAATGATCATATTTTTAAATAAAATGTAATATCTCAGCAACCGCCTAGGGAAACTTAAGTTTTTAAGTAGTGATGGCAAATAATTGATATGTACTAAGGTGCTACTAAATCTGACAATTTTATTTTATTTTTTAAATTTTTTTATTTAGTTTCAAGTATACAGTACATTGGTTAGACATTTATATAGTTCATAAAATGATCTCCCCAATTGCACCCTCCCTCCCCTCACCCTTTACCTAGCCAACGTATTAATGCTAACTGCCTTCCTTATGCCGTGCTCCCCATCCCTGTGACCATCCATCAGCTACTAATTTGTACTTCTTTAGCCCTTTATCTCATTCTCCCAACCCCCCAAACCCCCTCCCTTCTGTCTACTATATGTGAGTCTGTTTTTGATTAGTGTGTTCTTTTTATTCCTTAGATTCCACATGTAAGTGAAATCATATAGTGTTTATCTATCTCTGTCTGACTTAAACACCTTCTAGGTCCATCAAAGCAGTATCTTTTTCCATCCCCTTTCTTTTCACATGTAGGGGGTCTTGTTTACTTATCCTTTCAGCCATTCTATCTTTTGGTTGGAGCACTTAATTCTTTTACATTTGGGGTACTTGTTAATAGATATTGCCATTCTTTTTTCATGTTTTTGATATATATTTTTTCTTCTTCTTAAAGAGTCCCTCCAACATTTCTTGTAATACTGGCTTGATGATGATAAATTCATTTAGCTTTTTCTTGTCTGGGGAACTCTTTTTCTGTCCTTTCAATCTAAATGATA
>NW_006494610.1:5473773-5488410 GCF_000325575.1 Pteropus alecto
TACCAAAAGTTCATTGAGCATTTTTATAGCCAGTGTTTTGAACTCTGCATCTGTTAGATTATTTAACTCCATTATATCTGGATCTCTGTTCTGTTCTCTCATATGATTTCTGCTTCTTTGTCTTCCTATTTGGGCTACCTTTCTGTGTCTGTTTCTATGTGCTAAACAAAGCTTCTAAGTCTCTTGGTCTTATTAGTGTGGATTTGTGAAGTAGGTGTCCAGTGGCACAGTCCTGAGAGAGGTTTAGCTTCAGGCCTAACTTAGCCCAAACTTCTACCCCTCTGGCGCCACCTGTTAAGATTCAGCAAGCAATCCACAGATGCTGTGCTTATAGTTGCCTCAAAAGACCACACCAGAAATTGAGGCCAGCTGCCTCCAGTGTGAGTCTAGGCACCACTCAGCAAGGAGCACTTGACTTGCTGAGGATATACCTGGATATGGCTTATGTGAAGCCATTATTTGGGGGAGGCGAGTTTTCAGGGAATTCTCTGGGCAGAGCTATCTCTGTTATCCAATTTGATGATGTCAGGGCTATGGCTGCACTGTGTCTTCACACTGGGAGTGAGGAGGGCTCAAGAGGGAGCAATGGATACCGCTGGCACTTCTGTACAGAGCAAGTCTCTCCTTGGCCCTCACTCTGACACTGTCTCCCTGTAAGTCCCTGCTTCCCCTTGCACGTAGCTGAATAGCCACTGGTACTCAGAGAGAGCAGGCCCCTCACCGTGAATATCCGCCTTTCTCCCTGTAGGTCCCTGCTTCCCCTTGCACGCAGCTGAATAGGCACTGGTGCTCAGAGAGAGCAGGCCCCTCACCGTGAATATCCGCTTGCAGTTGCAGTCCCTTTAAGAAGTGTCTGCCTCTGCCATAGCCTCCATTTCATTCAGCCACTCAAGACCGGACAGCCCCGCACCTTCGCCCCGCCCTACTTTCTGCTGTTGTAGAGTGCTTTCTTGGATTTCTCCCTGGTTGTATGACTTGTTCATCTAGATTCCAGGCAATTTTTCCTTGCTGCTGCTCCTTGTTCTCATCACAACTTTGATTTGGTCGCCAGAGGGATGAACAGAGCCTCTATCATCTACGCCATTTTTTTTCTCTCTCTGACAATTTTAAAATGTTAATCCTGCTAAATGGTATTGTATGGATTATTTACACTTTTTCTACTATTTTTCAGAGGTTATGACCATAACAATAAGTGATTTTAGCAGGAAGTTATCCACCGAAAAGTCGAATTAGGAAAGTAAAATACTGAGCAATTCTAATGAAAAATGCAGTCATATATATCCATAAAGGTGCTAAACTTTAAAAAATATATTTGACTGACCTACATTTCTTGAAAAAACTAATTGTACCACTTATTAAAAATCAAACAAGTAATATGATTGGAAGGGAGATAGTTAACAAATATATCTTACAAGTGGTCTTGTTACTAAATGCAGTCCCTCTAAGAAACTTAAACTCTAACCATATTAGTTACACAGTTTGGAAGACTCTGAAACAGTGATGAAGTAAGGCACTATGTGTCCAAAATATTAATGCCTATTAGAAATTTTTATTTTTAAATTGTGATTTTGTGTTCCCCATTATTTAAGAATTTTTGAAAAATGATTCTGAAAAATTTAAATATGAGAGTAGAAATGTATTCTGACATTAAATATTTCTAATTATTATGATTAGAAAGGAGTATATTTAATACGTTGGAGAGAGAATGAACAGGACATATTTGCTAAGGGATACTCTGAAATTTTCATTCTTGAAACAGAAACAAAGAAAAAAATATATTATTATTTTTTAAATTAGTGTTCTTTATTAAATGAATATTTTTGTATTGAATTGTATTTGAGGTAATCTATTCTGCAGAAATGCTTAAAAGAATCCAAGCAATGTCATTTACCTGCTATCTTTATGTATTAAAAGGATGCAAACTTTGGTTGTTGATGGAGATATACAGTGTTTAAATTAGCTTATGTTTTGTCAACCCTTAAAAAGACCATCAGATTTTCCGGCTGAAATAAATGTGACTGATTACCTTTTCATGAGCAGTTATTACAAAATGTATTCATCTTTAACGTAATTATCCATGAAAATATAAACAGTCACAAAATTAGATAATTCAGTATATGTGTTTAAAAATTGGTCACCTTTATGTGAACAAAATTCAGATTTTTTTTTTCTGACATTCTATTGATCCTGGAAAGGATAATTGAATATAAATTAATTCACTTTTCTTCTCATTGGTAGTTCAGAGTCCAGAGTCTACTGATTTAGAAAAGCATTTACCCTCTGAATAAACAAGAGGCTCATTGCCCATCCCCTGAGCTCTAATCTAGAGCTAGCTACCTATGCAAACTTCTAATTTAGTACTTTTCATTACTGAAATTCTGTATTTTGTTGTCAATCTTTCTCACTAGGCTCTAAGTTTATTGAAAATGTTTCTGATGCCTGACATAAAATAATCACTCAAATGTGTATTGAACTGAATATAAGCTAAGTGAGTAGAATTGTAATTAGAATGTTGAATGAGCTGTTTAGGGACACATCACATGCTTTTGTTTATGGATGACAACTTTTGTTTTAGAAACTAAGCAAAAATCTGGTGTGTTAAATGGGCTATACATGGACTGATTTTATTTAACATGTAATTCTTCATATTGCATGAAACAGAAACTATATTACACTTTAAAATATCTCACAATGAACATATTTTGATCTTCTTTGTTTGTATATTAACATTGAAGGGCTCCGAGACTCAGGTCAGATTTGAAAAATTGAAGTTCCAATATGAAAAGATATTTAAACAGTCATTGGGCTTGTTTCTAGCCATACCAAGAAAATTAAATCTCTGGTCTAATTTTGCACACAGTATAACATCATAGGAATAGTAGACATTCTTGATATGACTGGGTTATTTTGATAAGTCACTTAAACTTTTACTTTTCTTATTTTCTAGAATATTAGATAAGAATAACATAATCTACATCGCTTTCTCTGCTATGGAAATAAATAAAATGATAAATTTAAAATATTAATTGTAGAAAAATTTTTGAAAATCAAAAATATTATAAGCAGCAATCAATAGCAATACAAGTAATTTTACTACAATTTGCTAACTATAAACTTGATTCCTTACAAAAGCTATTTTAGTATCCTCTATAATACATTTCTGAGCTACTTACTATAAATAGTTATTTAAGTAGTCAATATATATTAAAAAAACTTCTGGATCATCTATATTTAAGGTAAAGTTTAGAGTTTTTAAGAGAAGTAGGACATAAAATGATTATACTTCAGAAGAACTGTATTCAAATGTGCCTTCTTTAAATTTTCCTCTATCTTAAAGAAGTTTCCATAAAATCTTATATCCATAATACAAGTGTACTTGTATTTTCATGTGTTTCTAGATGATATCATTCCATAATACAAGTGTACTTGTATTTTCATGTTTCTAGATGATATCAACCAAAAAATAGAATTATCGTCTGATATAGTACATAATTTGAGCGATTTCATCAAAAGTAGTACTGCTAATACTTTTGTGCAACAATAAAATATTTAACATAGATATATCTTCAATGTGTTCAGTGAAAATTATCATATGAAGGCAGAGGAATTATTAATAAATAGAGTAATCTTCCATAACTTAAATGTTATTAACAGGATTTGGAGAGCATGAAGAACAAGTACATATAATTCCATATATGGGATCTGTTCTTTTCAGCCACACATGTTGGGTTCTCCATGTGTGTTTTGGCACTCTGTGCCGGAAGACATGTCACAGATTTCAGTTCCAGATCATCTCCACTTATTATCATCAGACTTGTCAACCATGTGAAATGACCCCCTCATGCGTACCATGTAACATAAGAGAGGAATGTATTGGAAAGGCTCAAAAGCTACCACCTCAAAGAGCTGGTTTCAATTTCTATCTAATTCTTTTCCTTCCACATCCCTACATTACACCTTCTCTGAGGCTATTGCCTTAATACTCAGTACACGGTCCATTTCTATTTCTCACGGGTCATTTAGAGGGATGTGTTCTATTGTAAAATATGCCCTGTGTTCTTTTTAGCTGTCAGCACTTCACTGCTTTTTCTGCTATCTTATATGCAATAGAAAGCAAACGGAGCTTATACTTAAATTGAATGCATAGAATAGTTAATGAAGTTTTATATCACTTTCATATTTCTCTTCTTTTGTTCAATATTTACATTTTAATTTTAGCTTAAAAATTACAGGTTCAATACAATATTCCTTATGTCATTACTATTCTTATTTTTCTTTGCATTAAGGAAAGAAAGTCTTTTCTTCTTAAAATAAAACACAGAACCTCCAAGATTTAAGAGAGATTGAAAAATTTCCAGATTTGGTGAGGTAGCAGATTAGGCTACCACACACATTTAAGAGGCTTGATCTGTTGCCTCATCAAATTTGAAGATTCCTTTCCATCTTCTAAATTTTGGGGGTTCTGTATTTTGTTTTAATGAAAAATTACTTTTGTTATAGATTCATTACAAAATTCTATAGGCCCCAACTTCAAAATATATCCATGAGATGTAAGCTACATGAAGTGCCTGGAACAGAGTAGGTGATCAATAAATATTTGTAGACAGAATGAATGACCGAATACATCCAGTTCAACATTAATCTCTACCGTCTCCCTTTTTGTCTTATTACTGTATTGTCCTCCTACTTTGTTTCTCTGCTTCCTGATATTACCTTTATTTTCTCAAAATAGTAACCACAGTGATACTTTGGCAGTATGGTTGGATTCTGTCATTTTTTTTTGTCTAGAAGCTTCCAGGAACTTCTCATCTCAGAGTAAATGCCAAATTCTATACAATCAACAAAGTGTGTGCACAGTCTAGTCTCCTGTTACTTGTATGATGTCTTCTCCTACAGTCTGCTTTGCAATCTCCTCATTTCAAGTCTTGGCTACTTTGATATCTTGATCTCAATTCTTTATCTCTGCTCTTCAGTGTTCCCACTGTCAGAAAATTCTTTCTTCAAAATAAATATAGCTTACTCTCTTAACTTCATCAGGTCTTTGTGTAAGTGAAATTTTTTAGGCACGCTTTCTATTTCAGATTAGACCTATTTGCTCCTTTTCCCCATCCTACCTCCACAAGAGAGGTATACTTTCCTTCTCCTCCTACTTGACAAATTACATGGCCTTTGCAAAGGCCATGTAAATTACTGATGAATTAATACATGGATTATGCATGTTTGAAACACATCTGCAATGATAAACGTGCCCTTTTTGCACCTCTGCAATGCAGATGAGAAGGATATATACAGTCTGGTTCACTGGTCCTAGGAGGAGAATGAGAAATACATGGAACAAAGCCCAAACCCGCCTGGCCCAGCCTAGAGCACCATCACTAGCAGGCCATCAGATATGTGAACTACAAAAATGTATATGTTTGTACGTCACTGAGGTTTTTGTGGTGGTTTTAGCACCATGTGGCAATAGCTAACAGATATACCGTCTATGATAACCCCATTTAAAATTAAATGTACATAATATATAAAACCCAGAATTAAGATGTTTTCACATTATGCCATCTATACGATTCTCTTTAATTTATTGACCACTTAAAAATCTAGTATATTACCTTTTTTGGACACAATGCACTTGACTTGCGTGATTTTCCATGAGATCTGAGAGTGCTTGCAAGACTTGCTCATGCCTTTGTGACCAATCAGAGCAACTGACAGCACATACTTTGGGTATAATTTCCCATTCATCTTAGTTTTCTCTTCACAACACTTGATTTCTACAGTTGCCTGAATGATTTCCAAAATGAGATTCATTGTATAAGCTTTGAGTCCAGAATTTTAACATTTTAGAATAAACAATTGCACACAGATTGCTCCTGCAAAACAGGCTTGGGCCCAGAAATTAGAGTACTCTAACCATTCTCTTGCCATTTTTAGTTATTTCAGAGCTTAATAAAATAAGCTCTTTCTAAGCATTCCATGCATTTCTTTGTCTTGAGTTCACTAGCCCTTGTCCACAATTCTCTTGAGCATTCTTTTTAGAACTTAATTTTTAAACATGGATATAAAAAGAATTTGCAAAATGAGATTTAGCTGTGTGTGCAGCATTTTATTTATTTATTTTTTACATATGGTTGAGAGAGTTCATAGTTTTTATTGATAGCCTGTTATTGCCCTAAGTGAATCATTCAAGAAGTCCAGATCTTATATTTCACTCATGTGGATCTCTAATTCTTATTCTTTATATCCTTAACAATTTATTAAGAGATTTTATTATTATTACTCCAATGGCCTGCTATATTTCCCTTGATTAAACAAAGCTTACATCGTTAAATACATTCTGTTAATACATTCATATATTTATTTAAGAGAGAAATGCTTTATACATATTTAAGCCTATTTACATTTGTGATTATACTAAACCTAACAAAGTTTTATTTATTTATTTTTTATTCTCACACTCTTACTCTAAGAAAGTTAAAATAAAATTGCTTTAATTTATATACAAAAGTATATAAACAATTTTCCATATAGACTATACTGAAAAAATCTATTATATAGTGTTATTTAACTAATAGCTCATTTACAATATTTTACTGAAAATACAAAGACAGAGAAAAGTTATGAAATGGTTCAAATAAAAATCATTGCAATTTATTTCAAATTGCTAGCAAAATCAAGTTTTATATTAAAGCATGTATTCTTAGTTATGAGACAACCTAAAATAAATTTTTGTTTTATTGTCTATGAAAACTCGTTCTCAGATATTTTTCTTTGGTCAATATCAAAGTTTTATTATATAATCATTATGGATGTATTAATAGATTTGCATATCATTCATGAAGTAAATAGTTAACATTTTATTCTACTTGTTTTTTTGCTAGTTCTTCTCAACTCTTGATAAGTTTATCTTTCCATAAGGAGCACACCAATAGAGAAATGTGCTCTGTGCTGTGTACTAACTTGGAATGAATAATGATCCTCACTCCCTTTGAATCTATAGATATTGTCTTTAGTGAAAGGCAACATGCTGTTTAATAAATCATCATATCATCAGCTTCACTGCCATGTACCACACTGGGAGATAGCTCAATAGCTGATGTTTCTCTCCTACAAGCTACTAAATTTACTAAAACTAGATTGTGCTGTCAACCTCAGTTTTGAGCCCTATTAAGATACACACACAGGAGCAATAGGTCCATTGCTCTATCTCTCTTATATTCTTTTATTCCTGTGGTACATGCATATGTGTTTAAGCATGATGTATTTATTCATATATAATTAATCACATTTATGCATAAAATTACAATAGATTTTACCATTTTGAGGTGTGATATTTTTAACTGCTGATTTATAAAATGAAAGACCAAATCATATATTAAAATACAGTACATAAGTGATCAGTTAATGATTATGATGAGATATGAATTAGAATAAACCAAGGAAATGTTTTTGATGATATAAGATTGCTGAGAGGCACCTGATCAATCATCTTGTATTTGTATACCCAAGGACACATTTTGAACTTTTGTATGCCTCAATTTCTTCCCTGTACAACAGAATATCAATACCTTATAGAGTTATGGTGATGATTAACTGAAATAATGCATAAAAGCACTGAATATAATGTAAAAAATATAAATGTTGAATGATTATGAACTAAACTAGATAGTTAGTGCTACCCTTCAATGAAAAAAACTAAGGATAAACCTAGGAATATATATTTGTTGAGAATCTATTTTAAAAAATAAGATTTCATCTTCCTCTACATCAAGGACAACATGTTTCTCAAAATACTTGAATATTAAATATATAAATGTATATTTTCATTATTTGAGATTCCACAATATTAACCTATATGTTTAGGGGTATTCAGTGTTACATATCATATTATCTGTGGGCTCCTAGTATTTCACAAGAATAATAGCAAATAATCTAAAAATTGATATGGTGATAAATCATTTAATATTTTTAGAATAATATGATGTCTTAACTTATAAAATACTATTTCTCAAAAGTATGCAGTTAATTGTCACATAATTTAGGATTGTCTGGGGTATGTAATAGTAACAAGGGATCTCAAATATCAGTGGTTTGGTTCAAACTGTTTGTTCCTTTTATAGACCAGTAAGTGATAACAGAAGGAAGAGAGCCTAGAGACTTATTGTAATCATTCAGGTGATGGAAGCTTGATTTTGACACATGGTTCCATAATCATCAAGGCAGATAAAGGAAAGGTAACAATTTATATACATATTCTTAAAGTTTCTGCCCAGAAGCAAAACATTTTGCTTAAGGTCATGCTTTATTTGATAAAGTAAGTCACATTGTCAGGTTTAATTTCAAAACGATGGAGAGGTGCCCTATTAGATGTTAAGAAAGAAGAGAAACAAAATATTTTTAATAGCTCTAGTAACTACAATGGTTACTACTTATTTAGTGCTATATTGGAATTCCTAATTATTTTTTCATTGTTTTTATAAGTCAACAGAAACTAAACATAAAACTATATTATGTGAACATTTATAAAATAAAAATCTTCAAAAGATTATTTTTTTTTGAAAGACTAGGTATTAGTGAGATGTTAATGTACTTCTCAAGCATGAACAATCAGTGCTCTAATGTGTCCAACAGAAAGCATGACCTTGGTTTAAAAATTATGATCTAAGTGTGGTTCCCAGATTCTCGGAATTTTCAGAGAGCCAGAATGATCAGACTCAAGTAATCTGGTTTCTATTAATCAAATTCATAGTTGTTGATTCATAAACTGGGCTAGTAATCTTGTTGATCAGGACATATGTAATCTTGCTGAGAATTGCATTTAGTCTTATTAGGTAAAATACATAGAATATCAATTTATAATTAGAGGATTGCTTAGTGAACATGAAATCAAAACATGGCAGATTAGATTATGTCCATGGCCAAAAATATTATATATATAATATGTGTATGTTACATGTTATGATAACCAGATATACTTGTCAACACTATAGAAATATTTCTATGGCACAGATTGTACAATTAAGTTCATGAGTCAAGGTGGCTGCGCCATTAGAACTTTTGGTTTTAGAACTACAGTATAGATAATAGGCTTATCAACTTCTATCAGTTAATAATTTTATCTTTAATCATAACTTAGTTTTAACCTCAGTTACAATTTTCTGAGGTTATGTCTAGTCAACTGGAATTAATGTTTATATAATTCTTCTGTCACATAAATCTTATGTTGTCTGACACCTAAAAATATTATTACTATCACTGTAATTCCTACTATTTACTAAATACCTTCTATGTGTTAGGAGCTTTACATATTTTATATTATTAAATTATCCTGACAATTCACTGTATAAACATTATTATTTTTACTTTAGAGATGAAAAAATAGAAATTAGAAATATTAATTTATTTTGCCCCTTAATCATTTAATGAGAATTTCTCAGAACAGCAACAATTTAAATATGGTGCCAAAGTATACTCATTCCAATAGATTTCACTAGCTCAATTCACTTTAACTATTCTGAATTTCATTCAGGGGTAATCTAAATTCATTTTATTGTCACAATCCACATACCTCTCTTACCCTCTATAATGAACAACCCTGAAAACAAATAAATGGCTGAGATGACAATGGGATAATTTTAAAAAGAGCTATAAGTTTAAATCATCTGTAGTTCATTCTTCAGTAGGTTTTTTCCTTTGAATATTCTGTCAGTTAAGAGTTCCCATATTCTCCAGCAGAAATCCTGATTTTCATTGAGCCTCTCAGGTACACACAGATCAAAGTTTCTGTACTGATTGAAATTTTACTGTGGTGATCACCTCTAAATTCTAAAAGAGAAATCTGAATCCCTTTTAATCTTGGCTAAATCTACTCACTATGAAGATCTTATGTACTATAAAGGTGAAGAAGTTAGAAAGTCATCATCATTCCCATCTTTCACTTCTATCCTATTTCAGAAAAAACATACTCAACCACAATAAAGAAAATATATACACAGTGCAATCAAATCACTCACGTGCTGTAAGGTATGGATGATGGCCAATATAAAAGAAAAAATTCATTTCTTCAAAAACTCATTTTCTAAACAGAAAATGAGTTTCTAAACAGAGTTCTCATTTTCTAAACAGAATTAGTTACTTTGCCAGGTGATTATTTGATTAACATTTCTTAGTAATTTCTGTCTTGTTAAACAACATATGATCCACTCTTTAAGACTGTGTCCTCATAATCATTCTAGCTCTATGCATGATTAGTCATTAAATAAATGGTAGTTGGACTCAATCTTTATGCAGACTAGTCACTGGATTTTTTAAATATGAAAACACATGTCTCTCTAGGACAGGTAAAGAAAATGATTCTATCTACATGATAACATCAAACATGCTCAGCATATAAATTTTTATAGAAAAAAAGAGTAAATGTGGTAAAGAATTGTTGTAGATAAAATGCAACTTGATAGGTAATTTTAAATATATGTGATTTATATGGGCTCTGTAATAAATATTCTCAAGAAATTGCAAACTTTTAAAAGCCATTAAAATGTCCAAGTTTGAATTAGAATTTAACTGTGGCTCTCCAAAAGAAAAGGGTGAATACTGGGAAGATAATATTTTTTTCCAGCTGAATTCTGTTTCATTGACTATCCAAACTACAACTGAAGCAAGCTGGCAAAGCCCATATATTCTGTCCAGTCACCGTTGTTTTACAAACATATGATACCCACAAAAATTGGGGAAAATCTGATAAATAATAAAAATGTGCATCTAAAGTCTTTATACTTCTAAAATTAATATGGCATATGTCATCATGTATAAAGTTATTCTTTATAGTTAGGGAAAATCTAAAATGCATTGACTATTATTATCAGTTGTTCTATTCAAAACTCTATCTGTAAAATTGCTAATATTCTCCTACATATTTTATCTATGCTCAATAATTGCTCATTTATTAATACAAAGTGCTGATAAATAAAAAAGAGAAAAATCAAAATAGAAATTTAGTTTGTATTTCCTTAGACTGCTTTTTATTGTGTGGCTTTATTTCTGTTTAATGTTAATAACAGATGTGGCTTTCACCTCTCCCATCATAGCAGGAATTTCCTTTCATGTGTCATGTTGTTATCAAGTTTTCATCACTATTATCTTCTTCAGTACTCCCCACAGATGGGTAATACTCAAATTCAATTTGATTGTTTAGAAATAGACAATTTTTTAACATTTTAATTTTAAAGTGAATTTCATCACTAGATTTGCAATATGCCTGCTGAGTGAGTTAGGGTGTGTCACAAAACTTCTTTATGTTTCAGGATCCAATGCTATAAAACAGTCATTGGTATTGATTTGTTCTCTGGGAAATGTGATACATCTGTGTAAAATATTATTCAATTGATTTGTTACATGAAAAGGTACATCTCTTCATATAAAAAAAAATCCTCAGAGAAATGAAGGCTTCCATGGTTATGAGATATTTTCTCAGTGCCACCTTAAACACAGCTTTCAAATATGTATATTCCTTTGTGCCCATTACTTTCAGTGAGTGTTTCATAAAAAAAAAAATGACCATTAAAATATTTACTATTCTGTCCACTAAGAAAACAAGACAATAAACAAACAAAAATAAGACATGGGTCTAATTCTCAAGGCAATTATAACAGAGGAGATAAGAAAATGCAATGTTGATAAGAAATTATGAGTAAATAATGCAAAATATTTTGTTTATTGGATTGATTGCAGTATAATGTATAGTCTGGCTCATTAAAATATACTTAATGTGGTTAATGCAAATATAAAATAATACATGATGATATCAGGGTTTAACTATGGGAAAATAAGACAGAATCATACATTGAAGCCAGGAACAGGTGGTAAATATAGTGAATTATAAATTTGCTATGGAGCTTACCAGGAGATAAAATGAAAAAGACAGTTATCATTGACATTAAAGTAAATTTTAAAAGAGGTAAAATAGTGATATAATGCAAATATAAAATGAATACGTTTTAAAGATTTTATTGAACTCATTAAAGATGAAACCAAGGTATTAAAATCAGTTCAAAGAAACAAGGGGTATTTGAGAAGTGTGTGTGTATAAGTGTGTGTGTTTTATAATATAAATTATAAAAATTTATATAATTATGTAAATAATTAAATGTTATAAAACTTCTGAATTAGAAGCAAAACTGGTTAATGTCTTATAGAGCAGTAAACTGTAAACTTTGAACTTGTCTTTGCCATTGGACAAAAACAATTTATATCTCCACTGGAAAAAAAATAGCAAATTTTACTAAATATGCAATCTTTGATAAATTTTAAACAAATATTTATGAGCCCTAATTATGTGTCCAGCATTTTATTCATCTATTTATTATTAATTCACTTCTTAAAACTATCTTATATTGTAGATCTTATTATTCTTGTTCATATCCTTATTTTATTTTTATATTTTCTAGCTTTACTAAGGTATATTTGACAAACAAAAAAAATGCATATATTTAAGGTGTAAAATGTGATAGCTTGGTGCACATATACGATATGAAATGATTACCACAATTAAGCTAATTAATACGCCCACCACCTTACAGTTACTTTTTTTTTTTTGGTGTGATGAGTACACTTAAGGTTTAGGTTTACTCTCAGCAAATTTCAAGTATAAAAAACAGTATTGTTAACTATAGTTACCATGTTGTACATTAGATCTCATAACTTACTTACCTTATAACTGAAAGTTTGTACCCATTGATCAGCCTCTTCTCATTTTCCCAGTTCCTGGTAACTATAGTTCTACTGTTTGTTTCTATGAGTGTAACTTTTTTAGATTCCACATATAATTGACATTATACAGTATTTGTTTTTCTCTGTCTAGCTCATTTTGTTTAGCATAATGTAACTCCAGAATAACCCACATTGTTTCAAGTGGCAGAAATTTTTATGGCTAGATAATATTTCACTGTGTGTGTGTGTGTGTGTGTGTGTGCATGTGTGCGTGTGTGTGTGACTGTGTGTGATTCTGTTTATATACCACATTTTATTTACCATTCATCCATCGACAGACATTTAGGTTGTTTACATATCTTGACTATTGTGAATATATTACAATGCACATTTGAGTGAAGATATTGCTTTGAGATCTTAATTTTATTTTCTTTGATTTATACCCAGTAGTGAGATTACGAGATCATCTAGTAGTTCTATTTTTGGTATTTTGTTAAACTCCATACAGTTTTCTGTAGTGACTGCACAAATTTACACTCCCACTAGAAGTGTACACCTGGTCTCTTTACGCCACATCCTCACCAACACTTACCTCTTGTCTTTTTGGTAATAGCCACTCTATCAGGTGTAAGGGGATCTATCCTGAAGATTATTCTGTGTGTGCTTGAGAAGAGTGTATACTTTAGTGCTGTGCATAAAATATTCCATATATGTCTGTTATATATTTAGTCAGAAGAGTACTTTAGGTGTGATGTTTCCTTATTGATTTTCTGACTAAATGATCTACCCCATATTGAAAGTGGGAAATTGAGGTCCTTTACTATTAAGAAATTTCTGTCTATTTTTCCGTTTGGTTCTGATGTTTGTTTTAAAAATGCATGTGCTCCAAAGTTGGGCACATATATATTTATAATTTTATACCTTCTTGATGACTCGACCCATTTAATATTGCATAGTTAGCTTCTTCGCCTCTTGTGATAAATTTTGACTCAAAGTTTATTTTGTCTGATATAAGTATAGCCACTTCTGCTCTCTTTGGTTACCATTTACATGAAATAGCTTAGTCTGTCTCTTCTGTTTCATCTTACGTTTGTCCTTAAAGCTAACCCAAGTCTCTTGTAGTCAGCAAATTGTTGGATCTTGTCTTTTTTTTCAAAGACTTTTTTCTTTTAGAGCAGTTTGAGGTTTACAACAGAATTTAGAGGGAGGTACAAAGATTTTCTATACATCCTCTGCCTTCACACATGCATAGCCTCACCCATTATCAATCTCACTTACCAGAATGGTACATTTTTTCAATGATGAACCTACCTTGACGCATAATAATCAGTTAATCCTAGTTTACCTTAGTATTCACTTTTGACACTGTGCATTCTACAGGTTTAGACAAATGTATAATGAAATATATCTATCATAATATTATACATGTATTTTCATTGATCTAAACATCCTTTGTGCTCTATCTATCTCTTCCTACACCACACCCCCAGGACTTACTGTCTCAATTACTGTAGCTTTATAGTAAGTCTTGAAGTCAAGTAGCATTAGTTATCCATCTTTGTTTTCCTTCAGTATCATATTGGCTATTCTGAGTCTTTTGTCTCTCTATATAAAGTTTAAAATTATTTTATCAATATCTATAAAATAACTCATTAGAAATTTGATTGAGTTTGTACTAAGTTTATAGATTGAGATGGGAAGAACTGACATCTTGACAATATTGAGTCATTCTATCCATGAACATGGAATATTTCTTCATGTATTTAGTTCTTCAGAGTTTTGTGTTTTTCCTCATGTAGATATTGCACATGAGGCTGGTATGGGTTAGAATCAAGTTATAGGACCATTTTAGTTTCTGCTGACAGACATAGGTTGGCTGGCCTGCCTCTGGGGACATTGATGGGCACTAATGGACATGTCTCCTGATGGGAC
>NW_006494610.1:5488423-5503448 GCF_000325575.1 Pteropus alecto
TGCTAGAGGACTATGGCTGGAGTACAGGGCCATTTCAGGATCTCTCAGAGTGCCAAAGGAAATATCTCCCTCTGAGTACCTAGCCTATAGGACTGCTGACAGGCTATAGCTAGGAGAGGCTGAAGCCCAGCTATAGGTCTGTTTCTGAATCTACAATTGGACTTGGTTTGTCAGTCTCACACCAGAGGCTCCTAGACTGCTGTCAGGAGTGGCTGGAGCCAGGTCATAGGCTACTTCAAGGTTCAATCTGGGATCAAGATCTGCAGACTTATTATTTAAGACACAGGCATGTGTGACTCCTCCCCAGTCCCTTGCCTATGGTGATGGTTGCAGAACCAAGGCCAAATGAGGCTGTAGTTGAGTCTTGGGGGTATGGTGATGTTTTCAAGTCTATATACAATACTACTGTAAATGAGTCAGCCACCTGGGTATAGCCCTATCCTCTCAAAATGGTTTTCCTTGGTCTTAGACTCTACCGAATTTTCGCAATTTTCTATCTAGATCCCAAAGCTCCCACAAAAGAACATTTGTCTGTGGATAGCTATGAATTATTGTAGCTGAGGTGGATTATGTCAGCGAAACCTTTCATTCTGCCATCTTGCTGATATCACTCTCCACATCCTTAATTTATTGATAAAGAAGCTGAAGCAGAGAGAAGTTATATAACTTCCAAGGTTATATAATAGTAATGCTTGGAGCTGGAATTCAAGTGTAGAAACTTTGGATTCAGAGTCTATTTCTTTAACCCTTATGATTCAGTACAAATTGCACATTAAAGAATTGCTTTTTCTATCTATAATGCAGGGGAAAAAAGAACACAGTGAATGATAGTGGATAAGCATTTTAACAGCATTTTTCTAGTGATTTCTATGTGAAGTTTCATATAGCTGTTTTGCAAAAACAATCATTGGTGCATAACAGAGACATACCAATGAAGTATAGTTTAATGAAAGCAATCCTTAGGAAATAAAACCAATGCTCTACAAGTATGAAGTTCTCCAAAGGCTTGGTTCAGGGATCCTAAACTCACATGGTCTTCAGAAGCAAGGCAGGTTAGATAGTTAGTGGAATAGGCTTGAGGAAGACAGAAAACTGCGAAAACTAGAGGACTGTACTTAGCTCAATCTGGGTACTGCCACATGTAGATGCAAGTAATATGTGGACAGATTTTAATTTTTCAGAGGAGCTTCAATTTTAATGTAAACATTTCAATTTTACATATAAATTTTCTAAGTATAAATTATATAACATATAAATTATAATTTATATATATTTAGATATAATTTATATCTAAATTACACATATTAATGCGCACAGAAGAAACAGAACTCATCTTGCTAAGTTATAAGAAAAATTTTCCTAAGTTTATGAATAGATTCCATATTCATTTATTCAATCAATAAATATTTATTGAATACCACACAAGGCACTGTTCTAAGTGCTAGCTGCTATTCATCAGGAAAAGGAAACTCCCATTGCGGTGTAAATGAGGAGTAAAAAGAAAATGGCAACTAATGAGAAATATTGCTGGATATACAACATCAGGGCTATAAAGCCAAGCAAATAAGGCTAGTTTTTTTCTGGTTCCTTGCTCACTCCATATCCTCTGCTTAGAATGTTAACCATTTTAACATCACTGGCTACTTTGTTTATCTATTGCTTCTCATTTTTAAAATCACCCTCAGGGAAGCCTTATCTACCTTTCCAAATTCAGTCATATTCTCCTGCTCTCACAATGCTTTGTGATCATCTTTCTTAAGACTTAAAACAGTTGTTATTTTATATATTTAATGTAAATATTTTATATGTTTTCCTTCCTCAATTATGAGTTTCACGAGTTTAAAGACAATGGGCTTTTGCTTCCTCTTTCCTAATGTAGGATATCATTCAGTTAAGCTTTATAAATTTTTCAAATCTCAGACCTTATAAAAAAGGCAAAAAGGAGCTATTGTGGTCTCTTTAATTAAAAATATTTGTCTTTTAAGTCCAAGTAAGTTATATTTTAAGCCAAAATTAATTATAATTACAACAGTAAAATGTTAGCTAGTAAATGTAATTAGTAAAATGGCATTTTTTTTTTTAAGAATTTAAAATGAATGGAAAAGAAGCAGAAGTAGTAAATATCTCTATTTTAAAACTGAGGAAATGAGTAAAGTTCAAAAATACCTAAGCCATCATAGAATTCTTTAGTGGATTCCTAACCATATGGTTTATGTGCTCTTAGGACTGTTGGGAATGCTAGAAGTCAGCATAAATTCACTAGAAACAAGTCATGTCAAACAAGCCTCATTTCCTTTTTGACTGTGTTATTAGAATCCTAGATCAAATGATTGCTGAAGACATAGGCCATAGTAGTTGTCAAAAAATTCTCATGATGTGCTTATAGATATGAGAGATAAATGTGTCTAGATTATAAAAGAGGTAAGTGGTTGGATATCCTAGAGAATGTATATGGGTAGATTCCAAGCTGGATGAAGTTTTTAAATGAAATTGATATGTATTTAGTTTTGTATGGCTCAACATTTTTACCAATAAAGAAAAGAAAAATATGAAAGACAATTCTAATCTCATTTGCAAATAAAAAACAATGTTAGTGATAGTTTATATAATGGATAACAAAATCAAGATGGGCCAAGTATACATTCAGTAACAGGAAACGCAAATATCCATATTTGAGTTGAATTACGAATATATTCTTTTGTATACAAATATAGGTTAAAATTTTTTTTGAGATCACTTCACATAAAAAGGACTTGTTGATTTTAATTTGCTATAGGCTACTGGTATACCTACAAAGAAATCAGGTGACAATAAAAGTAGCAAAGACAGTAATTAAGAGTGGGATTTCCAAAATAAACTAAGTCTGAGTCTTTTGCATCAGCCATGATGGAGTAACAAGGACTAGACTTAGCTTCATGCTATAAACAACTACCACATGAAACAAAACATATGAGAAAACTCATTTAAGACTTTTTGGACAAGAGGGAGCATAAATCTAATCTCTATGAGACAGGAAACAATGTAGGTGAGCCTTACCACTTCTCTGGCTTTCTTCTTAGAACCAACTCCTGAATTACAGGAATTTAAGCAGAGTCCAGTAGTATCACTGAGTTGAGGAGGTGAAGATTGTAGTATAGATAGTCTGATATGGCTGTAAATTGCAAGGTAGATTTTCAGAAAGAAAAAAATACATATAGAAAAAGGGCTTTTGAATTTTCCTTTGGACCCCTTTAGCTTTTGCTGACTATTAACCTGATTTTATGAAGACCAAAATTTCATAAGGCCAAGTGAGAAATGACAGAGGATTTGTACCAGAAAAATTTTCCAGTGCTCACAAAGGGTGGGGATACATTGGGGCTCTCACAATTGAATACTGAAAATCCTAAGTCTACTCAGAGTGCTCAGTGGAGACCCAGAGAAGTCATCTCTTAATAGCTGAAATGAAATACAAATTATTAGCTGAAATGAAATGAAGATTATACCAAGCTTTTTCTAAGAAAGCTTTAAAAGTGGTCTTCGGAAGATCAAACTCACTAGAAATAACTTAGTTTCTGCTGAAACAAAGCTCATCTATAAAAAGAAAGATAATGAAATCCAAATAATTGATATCATAAAGCAATTTTTAATAACCAACATTAAATTACTAAATTGTTTTTCAGAAAACAAGATAATGTGATTCTTAATAAAATTAGATACAAATGTAATGAAAGAATTATCAGACGAGAATGATAAAATCAACATTATAAATATATACAGGTATTTTAAAAAACAAAACAAGAGATCAGAAGATGTAAATAAGAACTAAATTGTATTTTTAATTATGGAAAATCATACTTCTAAAACTAAAAAATATTACATAAGATTAATATTATATAAGAAACTGTAAAACAAATATCAGAGGTCCTGAAGAATTAGGACTGGAAACTCTCCAAAATGACACACAGAGATAAAAGACTAAAATAGAGCTACATATACATGTTCAATTGATTTTCAACAAAGATTTCCAATTAGGTAAGGAGAGTTTTCAACAAATAATGCTAAAAGAAGTGGGCATCTATATGGCAAAATAAATAAATAAATAAATAAATTAAATAATAAAATAAATTTAAAATATAAATATTCTTGATATTTACCTTACATCATGTAAACATTAACTTGAAGTCCTAAATGTATAGATAAAATTATAAAACTTCTAAAAAATAAAATAGGAGAAAAATCTTAACAAATGTGCAGTTGGTAAACGAATCTTAGATGAAACGGAAGAAGCACAAATCATAAAACACAAAAAGACACACTTGATTAAAATTAAAAACTTCTGTTCTTTTAAAGGCATACCCTGAATTCACAAACTGGTACAAATATTGGAGATGTATACATACATGAGCATATATATGAAGTGGATTGTATCAAAAAATATACAGAACCTCAACAATTTAATAGTAAAAAGATCAACTACCCAATTAAAATTTTGGCAAAAAAGTTTAAACACACACTTCACTAAGGAAGAAATGCAATACAAATGGCCAAGAAGCACAGGAAAAGATGTTTAACATCATTAAGGCAAATGAGAATTAAAAACACTTAAAATGAAATATCAACTATAATTTTTAAAAAAACTTGGAATGTCTTATGAAGTTAAAAATACAATTATCATATGACCAAGAAATTCTACTTCTGAGTATTTATCTAAGAAAAATGAATATATATATCCATACAAACACTTGGCATAAATGTTCACAACAGTTTTATTAATAATGGTCAAAATCTATAAACAATCCAAAGATTCATCAATAGATGATATACTAAACAAATTTTGGTATAGATACAATAGAGAGTAATTTAATTCAGTGAAATTAAATTATACCGATTTGTACAATAGCTGATACGAACAATATAAACAATATATACTGAGATACACACAGCTTGGATGAATATTAAAAATATGCTGAGGGGTAGACAAGACATAAAAAATTAATGACATGGAATTTTATTTATATTAAATCATTAAACTCAAAACTATTGTGACAGAAAGAAGTTCAGTGGCTATTTGGGACTGAGAATGGGGGGGAAATTGATTGATAAGGTATATAAGATAATTTATTGAAATGATGGAAATATTTTATATCTTGATTTATGGTAGCGGTTACACAGGTGTGTACATTTGTTAAAGCACATTAAAATGTACTTTTTTGGTGGGTGTCTTCATTTGGATATAGGCTATACCTTAACATTTTTTTTCTAACAATAAAACAAAGACATTTTTATGAAGACTTCAGCTAGAACTCTGGAGTCATACAGATCTGGGTCAAATCTCAACTCTGCCATTAACTTCAGGAAAGATACTTATTCTCTCTGAGCTTCAAGTTTTGTTTGTTTGTCTGTTTATTTGTTTTTCATATGTAAGGCAGAGATGATCATGAAACCTGGCTCTTAGGATAATGGGAGGAATAAACACTGAAAGCAAAGTTCATAGCATAATGACTGGCAAATGTATGTATACATATTTAATATATGAAGGATTTATCCCTAAACTATCTTCCAAGCTATTTGGATTAAGTTCAGTATCTCATATGCATGGTTGGATGAAATTTGTACTCTAGAGTATTGATACATCCAAGGGAGCCCCTTTTAGCAGATACATAGAGTTGTAAATTACTTTTGTGCACATATGGAAACATGGTTGTGACATATGGAGAAGTTTTCCCAATTGTAGCGGAGTTAGCCACAAAGGTTAATAACACTACCTGTTAGGAAGCTGTATTTGTGGGATATAGGAATACTATTGTAAGTGTAATCAAAGAGCCTGACCAGAAAAATCAACGTACTCATACATAATTAAATGGGGTGTTGTAAATTCAAAATGAAATGAGCTGATATAGTCTTACTGACTCAGAATAAACTAATAATGATTCAGCCTCTAATTTGCTAATATGCATACAGAGAAATTTGTGCAGTGGAATGTTGAAGTAACCATGACCCATTCTGTTGTTTTTCTGTATGTTTAATTTTGGTTCTATCAAGGTACTCATATATAATTAAATGGGGTGTTGTAAATTCAAAATGAAATGAGCTGATATAGTCTTACTGACTCAGAATAAACTAATAATGATTCAGCCTCTAATTTGCTAATATGCATACAGAGAAATTTGTGCAGTGGAATGTTGAAGTAACCATGACCCATTCTGTTGTTTTTCTGTATGTTTAATTTTGGTTCTCAGACATTTAGAAATATTAATTTTATCTATGCAAAGGGAAGAACTAGATAGATAATTCTGTGATAGCTCTGCTTTATTATCACTTAAAGTGATGATCATATAAAAATTGAAGAATATATTTCTAAATAAAAATAAATTAGATTGTATTTTGATATCAACTTTTATAAGTGCTTCAAATTTCAGAGGAAAGTCAGAAGGATGTTTTATCTTTGACGGAAGAAAAATCATGATAATTTTGAGGTATTTTTGTGTTCTTAGATTCGGTCAACCAACTTATAAATGATGAGATAAATATTTCTGGACTGCCCCTCCTTATGTGAAATTGTTGAATTCTACTTATTCAATGAGATTAAGAAGTTTAGAATTCTCTGTTACAGCCAGAGAATTCTCTGTACTAACGTTTCCTTAAAATGTAAGTTTTATAGAGAAATGAGCATATATTGTGAGATTTATTATTTTTAACTCAATACATTGATGAATGGTTAATCGATAAATAATAATCTCCTGATTAAAAAAAGTAAAAAATTGGATCACGGTATAATGAAAGGTACATAGGGAATAAGATTTATATGTGTTCATCTATTCGTTTGCTTAAAAAATGAATTTTACATGTATTGTTTCCCATGAACATTGTTTCAAATCATAGTGTTAGTAATGCAATCCTCTCTAAACATAAGGTCAGATTAAAATATTTTCATTTCTTTTACATTCCTAAGACAAAATTAACTATATTTAATGTATCATTTATTTGTGGGATATAGGAATACTATTGTAAGTGTAAGTTTACAAAATGGAATATCTCTTTAAAAATCATAGCTACATGCATGCAAATATATTAATAAGATGTGAAAAGTGGAATATCTCTTTAAAAATCATAGTTACATGCATGCAAATATATTAATAAGATGTGAAAAGTTAGGAAATAAAAAGAGAACTGTCATAATAAAAGCAAGTGTCAAAGATCAAGGAAATTAGACAAAGTAAAACATGTTAGAATGAATCTGTCTGGTACCTAAGAATAATTAGACTATTTTATGATAATTTTTAGATTTAATGTAAGATGTTTGGTTCTTTTATTTTGTTTCTAGATACTCTGACATCACTTATATGATTCAATTTCCAACTTGTATGTCTTAACCTTTCTGTAAACTATAAATATCTATGTCTCTTACTTTGAATGCATAATTTTGCACTCCCCTCCAAAAAAAAATTCTCTAGTGTTTTTTATCTCTGACCTAAAATTCCTATGGTGTTTTTTCCCTTATATGCAAATCAATAAAACATTTGAACTGAGACTAAAGATTCCTTTACATAGGATTTTGAATCTTTAAAAGAGTGATGTAGCTGAATTTGAAGATAATAATCATTTATTTACTTAACAAATATTTAAATAGCTACAAGTATGTGACAGGTAGTGTGCTGAGCTCTTAGAATACCGCATGGAGGAACCAATGAAATGTTCATATGATAGATCTTATTTGGAAGGCTATCAGAACAGTTTTAAAAAATATGTTAAGGGGAAATTATTTTTAAAAAATTTCTACATAGTAACTACTTATGAATCATAATTTTACAAAGCTTTGATTTTATTTGGATCTAGTAGATAGAAATGTTAAAATGTTATGACCATAAAAAAAGAAAAAAATATTTTTACCAAAACAAACCTAAATAATTCTAATTCCAGAATAATAAATATTAAAACTGTGTAAAGTTGTGTAATTATGAAAAATTTCAATATTTATTCCATAACAGTTACTGTTATTATTTGTTATACCTGTATTTTTAAAATTTCTTAATTATAAGGAAAATATCATGACAACTTAAAATAACGAGGAATTGTATTTTAGATTATTTATTTTGAAAAAAGTTGGCACTTTATATAGATTACTGTATATTATTTTCCTCTTTTGCATTGTTTTTACATTTTTTTTTCCCTTAGAAATCCTGGATGCTTTCATCATAACTCTTGGTCTTGCAACCCTTTTCAGACATATAAAATAAGAGAACACACTTGGGGAATAAAGGAATTTCTCAAAACCCCCTAATGTTTCACATATTGGGTTACCGTGTATGTATATATGCTCTTTAACTTCCTTTTCTGGGAAACAAGGTATGAAGTAAGTAGGATGATTTTACTCTGAATTTATGTTATAAAAATCTAATCATCATGGTAAATTGTTAATAACTAATAGCTCTCTAATCTGCCTTATGTCTATATAGCCACAGGATCAGGTTAAGTTCACTGAAAATTTCACGGTTTTAGCATTTAATATTAAAGTTGGCAGTGAAATGTCAATATTTTGAATGCCACTTTAGAATTGAAGAAAACCCACATCGTAAGAGACCTTCTGTCTTTAATTTCTAATTCATTCCACATCACCAGAACATACTCATTTAAAATGTTTCTTAAATATGTTCTGTTGAGAAAAAACATTGGGGTTAAAAATTAATGTAAGGATCTTTTCCAGTGAAATATTGTGCTTGAGGAAAATCACTAGAGATTAGCTGGATGATTCTGACTCATGACAAGGGGTGATCTTGTCAAGAATATGATGGCCTACCCTCCCAAAACATCTTTAATAAGAAAAATGTGTGCTTGATATCAAAAATTCTGCTAACTCTTTTCTTCTTTGGGACTCAGACATCTTAACTACTATAATTTCTGAAGCACTCTAAACTACAGATACATGTATTGAAAATGACAAGAGCTCTAAATATAGAACCTCATTCTACACTGATCCAACAATGGATTTCAAGGTAAATATGTATTAAGGAAACATACATATGAATCTGGGAACCTTCTAATGACATTTTTATGTATGCTATTCAGACTCAGTAGATCTGACCTCTGTAGAGAAGGATTTCAGAGGATTGAATATCTGATTAGGGAGAACAGTTAGGCTCAGGCTCAGGAAACTAGGAATTGAAAGTAGCAATTATCAATCCTGTTGTGACATGATTTACTAGAGTTAACTGCAAGAAAGAGTATACACATTTCTTATTAATTCTAAGAGGACAGGTTAGTCTAGTACAGAGTTTTCCACAAAATGAATTGCTTTGTGAAATATAAGAAATTCTGTAATTTTATAATTTCTTTATGCTGGGCAATTTCAAATCATTATTCAATTAATACAAATTTTATATTTTTATGAGTGAGCATTTTCTTTTTGTTTAAGAAGAAAGATTCCTGAAAACATGATATTTGCTTAATCTGGTATATTCTCTGCTGGTTAAACATCGTGGCTATTTATTTGTTTATTTAAATGTCATTGTTCAGACAGATTTCTTTGTGAGTACTCTTTAATTATGCTTGAATATTGAATTCTATTACAGGAAATCTGTCTAAAATCTAAAAAAATAGTGGTGCAGTGAGTTGAATGCGATCTAGTTTGCAAATTGACTACAAAGATGTGGTTGCTTTGACTCAGAAGGATTTTACAAGTTGCAAATGTTTTCTGACTTCTTTCTGACTCACTAAAGCTTTGCTGAATGCAGCCAAATGTTTCTTCTCCAAAGGTACAGTCAGTGCTAATAGAAAAATGACAAAAGGCAACTGGGATAGTAGTTGCCTTGGGAGAACTCTGAAGTAATTTCTCACTCAGTAAAAGTCCATTTGAGTTATCACTCACTTTTCTTAACAACCAGCACCTATTCTTTAACACACACACACACACACACACACACACACACACACACACACACACACACATATTTTTACATAAAACTCAGATGACTATGTATCATTTATTTTTACATTAAAACATGTTTGTTAGACTACAACTTTTAAAATATTAAAATTGGTAAGATTACAGTTTCTATTCATTAAAGTAAATTACAAACTTTGGCTAATCCACTTGTTTTTCAAACAGTTGCATAGAGAATTTCTCAAAAGAATCAGAATTACTTGTAGGAAGTTTTCTGACAATTATATGAAAAATAAAGCACTTTTGGTTTCTCATTGTATTTTTGGAGAATATATTGTAAAACTTGAGAGACTGCATGTAATAAATGAAGTAATTGTTCTAATTACTGTTTGTCTCTACCAGAGCAATAAAACAGCATTTGCAAGTACAATAAATGAGGTTTTTAATCTCATAAGTATACTTTCACAATATAAAAAACATAAGATATTAAATAATTCAGTTAAAATGGAAAATCTTGTAGGACTTTATTGGTTTCATACACCAAACATTCATAAGCAATCCACCCCTCCTGAAATATATAAATATATACAAATGTGTTATATTATATATAATTCTCCATACAACACAGTAGAAACTTAGTAGTATAGACAGCTTAATTTGAAAAAATACATACGTATATGTTAGTCTAGAAACATAAAAATTATCTAAATAAGAATAAAGTTTGCCATGGGTTTGTATATGACACCGATGCTGTTGACCCATGACTATGAGGAAATGCTCTGAATTGTTTTTCTAATACAGTTGTTGAATCCCTTTTGCAAAAGAAACATATTCTTCTGGACAGAATAAGGCATCTTTGGACCAGAAATAACTACCATGTTTTCAACAATTGAATTAACTGAATAACAGAAACAAGACATGTAAAATTTTGGCAGTTACCAAATCTCTTACTTAAAAATTAAAGCTTCACTAGCATTGATAAATAGGGATGGTGGACTTGTCACAGTCAAGATTTATCATAGCTAACAATGATGTTAGTACTTATTCCTGAGACTTCCAGCCTTCTTCTACAGCAGGCTGTGATGTTTACAGTAATGCCAGATATAAGAAAGTTTTCAAAACCAAGAATATTTAACTATGAGGATTAAAAAGATTTACATCGATCTAAGAGAATTTAAGAATAAAATAATCAAATGCATGAAAGCAGGCAGTCATCCTCAAAACTTCTTGTCTCCTGAAAATATTAGTTATGTTCCTACAACCTAACATATTAAAATCTATTTGGGAAAGAAAAAGAAACACACATGAAAACACTTAATAAAAAATTGCACTTCTCTTGGTACATGTCCCTAGAGATACTTTGAGTAGAAATGGAAAGGAACCAACAAATTTGAGAAATGTTTTTAAATAAGGTACTCAATTAATCTTTCTTTTACTTCATTCATCACTGACTCTACCAATGCATCATTTAACTATTTATTAATTTATTAAACATTTACTTAGTTCTCGATGTGTGCCAGATAGATTGTGGTTACATAGGATACCTAAGTCAACAAGACACAATCTCAGACCACAAGAAGTACACAGTCATAAAAGAGAGATAGTACAGCAAATTCCTAAAGTTGCAGTAGAGAGTAAACAATACAACATGGAAGCGTATACGAAATAGAGAAATAGTAGAGAAAAAGGGACTATTAGCTCTACTGATCAGGCCAGGAAAGGATATGTATAGTTTCCCATCTCTAGAATAAATGTGTACATAGAGGAAATTGTAGGTTTACAAACTTAATAAGACTTGTGCATTAATAGGACAAAGAATTGTATCAGTAAAGTAAAAGATGAATTTCACACAAAAAAATTATTTGCTTGTTTTAAAAATATATATATAAAGATACTAATAATAAAAAAGATACTAATGAAAACGGCTGATGAGTCAAAGAAGGGTGAGAGATAAAGAAACTTGATTGTTAGTGTATCAGTTATATGTTATTATATAACAAACTAACCCAAACTTAAGTGACATAAAACAACTGTTGACTTCTTATTATTCATAATGCTGCAGATAGGCAGTCTGAGCATGTCATCTAGGATCACTTATGCAGCTATAGTTATCTGAAAGCTCGATTTGGTTGGAGGGTTTAACATGGCCTCAATGATAGTATTTGGTGTTGGCTGTCAACTGGGTTACCCCAATTCTCATTCACATGGCCTCCCATGCTTCAGTGGTCTGTGCTTTTATACAGAATGGTAGTCTCAGGATTTTAAAAGACCACATATGTAATTTATAATGCCTTTTAAGCCTTAGGATCTGTTCTGCCATATCATATGTGACAAAGCAAATCACAAAACCAGCTGATTCAAGAGGGAAGAAAAGAAGACAAATGAGAAATGTGATTTTGCAGATTCAGATCAATGTTATATAAAGACTTTCTCCAATAAGTCAGAATTTTAAAAATTAAGAAACATTGAAAATGGCAGGCAAAGGAGCTACAATATATCTAGAATGTGGTTGATGGAATGAATGAGATGACAAAAAAAAGTGAGATATAGTCTGATCGAAGATGGAATTTAGTATACCTGCAAGGGCTGGAGAAAGTTCATGAGCAAGGAATTGGGATTTGAGATTGAGTTGAGTGAAACAGAATATTCATAGTCTTTGTCTCACCACTTCTCTGTTAGTAATAGTCCTGGGCTAATAATGAATATAGTGAGAGATTTCCCAGAGGTATTTAAATTGATGTCAGTAGTTTGTCTCTTCTTATAGTCACCATATCAGATTATAATTGTAATATAAGTTATCTCTTCATTATCAACAGTAGTCTAAGTCACAAATATAGTCTACAATTTAGTAACATATACATTGACATTCAAAGAATGACATTTGAATAAGTTTTTAAAGAAACTACTTGTATCTAGAATAAAAGAAAACACTTGATAATATTTTTTAAAAATGAAGAAATAAGCAACAAATTTAAAGAGCACCACCAAAGAAGATATATAAATTTCAAAATGCTTACAAAAATATACTCAACATCATTAGTCACTAGAGAAGTTCAAATTAAAATCACAATGATATACCACTTTATACCCACTATTACGGCTAAATTAAAAAGACATGTTGAAGATTAAAGAGACAGGAAACCTCATACTTTGGGAGGGTAAAATTTTAAGCCATTTTGGAGAGCAGTTCGGCAGTACCTTAAAAGTTAAACATAATTCAGCCCAATATATTTTAATCCTATGTATCTACCCAAGAGAAGTGCAAACACATCCATATGAAAGACTTGGACATAGAAGCATTCTTAGAAGCATTATTCATAAACACCAAAATTAGAAACAAACTAAATGTCTATTACTGATGAAGAAATAGACAAAATGATGTGCATCTATACAATGGAATACTAGTCAACAATAAAAAGGAATAAACTGTTGGTAAATATTACAAAATGTATTAACCTAAAAAAGACACTATGTGAATGTCAGTCAAGAGACCATGTATTGTATGATTCCATTTATATATAATTAAAAGTCAATTACGGTGATATTTACATAACTCAACAAATTTACTAAAAAGTAATTTAATTGTATTATTGAAAATATAAGTAAAATATGCTTCAAAGTTAAAAAAATAAAAACAAACCATTTTATCAAGCATCCAATTCTGAATTGGACCACACAGAAAGATAAGACGAACAACTAGTGGTAAATTCAGAAGACTGGAGACTGGATGTCAGAATATGAGATTCCTAGTGCCAACTTCTCCTTGCCAATAAAAAATGTTATGTTTGCAACTGCCTTAACATTCCTAAACTTCAGTGGCTTAATCTATTACAAGAGTAAGTTGGAATAGGTGATTCCCCAAATCCCTGGTTAGCTGTGAAATTCCATGAGTCTAATCATTTCTTTAAAATTGTATGAAGCATATTTATAAATGCAGGATGAAGTGTTGCGTTCTGAGTATACATTTACCACATCTTCACCAATTTTATCTCTTTAGCAGTCCTGTGATTTTAAAATATATTTGGATATGCAATTTCTAATTCATTGTATATATGTGTGTGTATAAATATATAGTATATATATACACATATACACAATGGAAACTAAATTAAAATACATAATACCCCCTCAAAATTATCCTTCATTCTTAAAGTAGATAGAAGACATAGTGGAAGATATAACTTACAGAAGAATGTAAGAAGCAATGGCTATATAAAAGTACGAAATAAAACACTAGAGTAGCAGTCCCCAACCTTTTTGGTACCAGGGACCGCTGCTTTTATGAGAATCTAATGCCTGATGATCTGAGGTAGAGCTGAGCTGGTAATGGTAGTGCTAGGGAGCAGCTGCAAATACAGATGAGGCTTCACCTGCCTCTCACCTGCTGCTGTGTGATCCTGTTCCTAACAGGCCAGGGACAGGTACCAGTCTGAGGCCCGGGGGTTGAGGACTCCTGCAGTAGAGAGATTGCTTATGACTGAAGGATAAAAAAGGACTTTATGGATAAAATGTAATTTGAGTTAGAGTTTGAAGAAGAAGTAAAATTTAAATATGTGAGAATGTGAAGAAATTATACCCAATGGAAAAAAAGTACACAAAAGGAAAATTCAAAGAAAATATTACAATTTGACTATATAGGGATGAAAAATGAAGTAAAAAGATATAAAGTTGGATAGTAAATTTGAGCCAATTTGTGGACGATTTCTAATGTTAGGGAGCTTTTTATTGGTTATTGGGGGGTAATTCTCACTGTGTTTTTTTAAATTAAAACATTTTAGAACAGTCTAAGAGTTACAATAAAATTGAGAGGATGGTACAGAGATTTCCCAAACACATTCCCTCTCCCTATACATGCATAATCTCCTCCATTATCAATATCACATACCAGAATGTTACCTTTTAAATTTTATTTATTTATTTGTTTGTTTGTTTATTTTACCAAGGATGAACTTACACTGATACTTCATAATAACTCAAAGTCTAAAGTTTACATTAGAGTTTGCTCTTGGTGTTGTGCAGTCTGTGTACTTGGACAAATGTATAATGATGTGTAGCCATCATTATGGTATCATACAAGGTAGTTTCGCTGCTCTAAAAATTCTCTTCATCTCTGCCCCCTTGCCTATATATCTCAGCCCACTCTCAACCCCTGTCAACCATTGATGG
>NW_006494610.1:5503474-5508016 GCF_000325575.1 Pteropus alecto
TCCTTTTCCAATGTCATATAATTGAAACCACACAATATATAGTCTTTTCATGTTGGCTTCTTTTACTTAATAATGTACATTTAAGTTTCCTCCATATCTTTCATGGCTTAGTGGCTCGTTTATTTTTAGTGTTGAAAAATATATGATCATCTGGATGTACCACAGTTTACCTATCCATTCACCGACAGAAGGATACTTGGTTGCTTCCAAGTTTTGGAGGCAATTATGAATAAAGCTGCTATACAGATCCATGTGTAAGTTTTTGTGTTGATATAAGTTTGAACTCCTTTGGGTAAATATAAAAAAAGTGTGACTGCTGAATTATATGGTAAGAATATGCTTAACGTTGTAAGAAAACACTAAATTGTTTTCCAAAGTGGCTCTACTATTTTGTATTCCTACCAGCAATGAGAGTTCCTGTTGCTCTATATCCTCACCAGCATTTGATATTCTCAGTGTGCCAGATTTTGTCCATTCTAATAAGTTTGTAAGTGTATCACATTGTTATTTTAATTTGTATTTCCCTGATGTCACCTCATGTGGAGCATCTTTTTATATGCTTATTTGTCATCTGTATACCTTTTTTCCTCCCATATTGTTTCTTTTTTTATTATTAATTTCAAGTAAATAGTACAGTGGTTAGACATTTATATAGTTTACCTACTTTAATAAGGTGTTTGTTAAGGTCTTTGGACCTTTAATTAATTGAGTTATTTGTTTTCTTATTTTTGACTTTTAAGAGATCTCTGTATATTTTGGACAACAGTCCTTTATCAGATGCAGATACTTTCTTCCATTTTGTGGCATGTCTTCTAATTCTTTTAACGTTCTCTTTGACAGTGCAGAAGTTTTAAATTTTAATGAAGTCTGGTTTAGCATTTATTTCTTTCATAGGTTGTGCCTTTGGTAGTGTATCTAAAAGAGCCATCACCATACCCAAGGTCATGTAGATTTTTTCCTATGTTATCTTCTGGGAGTTTTATAGTTTTGTACTTTACATATAGGTCTGTGATCCATTTTGAGTTAATTTTAGTATAAGGCCTATATCTAGATTCATTTTTTTGCTTGTAAATGTTTAATTGTTCCAGCATCACATGTTGAAGAAACTATCTTCACTCCATTTAATTGCCTTTGCTCCTTTGTTAAACATAGTTGACTATATTTATAAGGGTCTATTTCTGATCTGTCTGTTCTGTACCATTGATCTATTTGCCTATTCTTTCACCATACCATACTGTCTTGATTACTATAGCTTTATAGTAAGTCTAGAAGTTGGGTTCTGTCGGTTCTCCAACTTTAATATTGTCTTGGCTGTTGAGTCTTATGTCTTTCCATATAAACTTTAGAATCAGTTTGTTGATATACATAACATAATTGTCTGAAATTTTGATTGAGGTTGCATTGAATTTATAGGTCATGTGGAGAGCTGACATCTCGACAGTATTGAATCTTCCTATTCATGAACATGAAATATATCTCCATTCATTTAGTTATTTTTTTTATTTTGCTCATCAATTTTCTAGTTTTTGTTACTTAAATTTTACATTTTGTTAGATCCATCAACTTTTGAGCAATAGAGTAAGTTTATCAAAGATTTGCTTTAAGAAAATTAAGCCGATTACTCCCAAAAGGGGGAAATTCAAGTTGTGTGGCTGGTTCTAATGAACAATAATAAAGATGTGAACTTGATTAACTGTAGTGATACGAAGCATGTGAGATAGATTTAACAGATATTGCAGTGATAGTCATAATTACACTTTTTACTGCTTGTATGACCAAAAGAGACCAAGTAACAATGGTCTATGTTCTAAAGTCTTTATCTATATTTCATTCAATCCTCCAAAGTGCTGAATGAAGCAAGGGCTATTATACTCACTTCATAGATTAGAAAACAGCACAGAAGGTAATCCAAGGTTTATGTTTGCAACATAGTTGCGGTGAGATTTATTGAAATTTAGCTACTCCAAGTACATACTGCTCTTACAAAGTCCTCTCCACAAGCTGTGACTTGAACCTCAGATACTGGAAATATTGTGGTTCTGCTGATATAAATAGGGTACACAGTATAAGAAAAGTTAATCTAGGATAGAATAAAAAAATCAAATTTGGACAATTTGTTTTGTTTTCCTTTACTATGTATGTTTGCCTGTGTCTGTTTTATAAGTCCAATATTAATAAATAATGTTGAGAAAAATGAAGTTTTACAGAAGCAATTAATTTTTAAATGAAAATCACCATTGTAATTCTTGGACTACAAAATCACTTAGTTCATTATCATCATCTTCTTTATAATAGAGCTTTTAATAAGAAACTCCATCCTCCTATAGAGAAGCAATGCCTTCTACCACTTTCAAGTTGTATATGTTATAGCATTAAAATCATGTCGAAAAAAATAGATAATGTATCATTTTTTAAAGATTTTTGTAAAAAGAAGATAAGCTAGGTGAAGAAATTTGTGTGCACATGTGTAAACATGAAAAATAAGTAAAGTAAAAGGTATACACAAAAATCTTAACTTTGGTTATCTCACTGTAGTAAGGTTATGTGTATGTGTATATATATTCCATTTTGGGCTCTCCTAGACTTTCCAACAATCTGACATATATTAATTTAGCCATTTTTAAAGGACTTTAAAATAAGAATTTTAACTATTACATCCAATATAATTAATGAACTATTGAACTATGTGATTCAATTATTGATGATCTGTGCTGCTTCCAGAGCTATTTTATTCCTAACTAGAATTAAAACTTGTCATCATCCAGAATTACACTTCTTGTGTCTTGGCTTTCTGTGTTATTTTATTTTATAAAACTGATTTTTTGCCTTAATCACATATTTCAATTATTATTTACCCAAATATAGCAAGGATGTTTCGTTGCTTACCCAACAACTATTTTTTTCCTTAGAAACAGAACTTCTAGAGGTCATACTTCTTTTAGGCCATAATCATCCTTCTCCTATTGGGTATAGCAGAATTAATTAATCACAAAATATACTTTATGTAAAAGAATAAATCCAACATTTAGATGGCATTTTTATTATTTGTAATAAAAAACTATAGTGACACAGTAAAAATTTCACTTGAATATAGTTGATGTTAAAATACTTATCTGAATAAGAATCAAGCATCTGTGTTAGTTCCTTTGTAATAATATTTTGGTTTATAATGATAACTTTATAATTATCAGAGGAGGAAAAGTAATAATAACAATACAAACAGTAATAATAAAAATATAATTTATTGACTACTTGGTATGTGTGAACTCTAAACTGGACACATTAAATTTGTTAAATCACGTTATTGTCACAATTTATATAAAGTAGTCATCTTTATTTCCAAATTTCATTGAGAAACAGAGGCACAGCTATGCTAAACACCTTGCTAAAGTTCACATGACTAGGAAATGGTGAAGCCAGAATTTAGCCAAAGTTCTGTCTGACTTCAAAGATTTGCTAAAGGTATTAATCCTTATGCCATTCTCCTACCATGTTTTCATTTTCCTTGATTAGAGAATATTTTCTCAACTTTTATAAAGTGGTGTCAAGTTATGGTACATAATTTAAAACAAAGCAAGTTCATTAACATAGTCTTAACTCTCACTCATTCCCGTAGCATTTTGACCAGTAAGGGATCATTATGACTCTGAGTGTAACGGAGTATTCTCTCATAGCCCACAGAGAATATTTTTAGTTCTTCCTCTTAATAAACATGTGTCCAATGATAGTATTTATGGCCCTAAGAAGCACAGGGGTTATGGACAATGTAAATTCTATGTATGTAGAATAAACTCGTCTTGCAATATTTCATTTAAACTATAATCTTTGATTTTTTTCTGAAATTTACATCTCTCATTGTTCATCTGGTCATCATGACATCTTCTTATAGCCTTTCTTATCAATAGTTAAAGAGAATTGAGCCTGAATTAACAGTTAATACTCTAAATTCCCTCAACAAACATTCATTACATAAAAAACTGCATAATAATGCAATAATAAGGAAGAGAATATATATAGTTTGTTCAGAAACAGCTAAATGATTATCTTTCTAATCAAAGATTGTATTAGTTTCACCTTAATTTGTTATGAGACGCTGGACATACTATGACTTATTTTCCTGAACTTCAGAGAAAACAGAGATTTAGTGTAATCAATAATAGTGATATTAAGTTTCTTAAACATACAGTGCAATTACAGAAAACATGTATAATTATAGGTACTGAAATGAAGAATCAAATAAAATCATGATACTCTTAATTACATTCTGTATGATTTTAGCACTTTGTTTTCTACTTAAATTCAAATACCAAGAAGTTGCTTTTTATAAATGCAATTTTTGCAGAATTTCATCATCAGCAGTCTAGTGTTCCACATCTGTATAAAAAAGCCTACCCAGAGCATTGCTTTAACATGAGACACATGATTAGGCAATGATAGACACACGGCATTTAGTAATACCATTAACATACTACACAATGGCAACAGATGTCTTAAGTTCTAACAGCTAATCAGAAAGTGAATTAACCAACATTAAAAAAAAAA
>NW_006494610.1:5508640-5514745 GCF_000325575.1 Pteropus alecto
TTAATACTGAAAAAGAGTTATGGATTTGAAAGCCTTTCAATTAATTCTAAAATGTTTTTTTATAGTGTCATCAGAAAGAAGTAAAATACTAGATTTAAATAAAAATCATAGCTAAGTCATTCTGAATGAGGAGTCTCAGTACCAAAAAACAGACTTCAGACAAGACTGCAATCCTAATGAATTCTAGTATTTAAAATGACATTACATCTTCATCGTTTGGCAACTCTAACTGAAAGTGTTGTTAAGGTATTTTTCATCCTGGTTGATCTTAAGGTAAATTTTAAACTGTGACCCCAAATTTAACATTGCATTGTTGCAATGATTTTATCTTTCAAATTTAAATATAGCTAGAAAGAATTTCCAGGCTACCCTGAATAAAACATGCCAACACGTTGTGATGCTTTTCTGAAGTCCAGAGTTGCCCTTCACTGTATTAAACTTTTACTTAGATAAGAAAGGTAGATGACAACCACTTCCTCTTAGCATGCCATTTTCAGCTTTACTATTTTATTTCATTTCTCTGGATCATCTAACCTAAGAGTGTTCTAGAAGTACCAAGAGATGTTTAGTAATACAAATTTTAAATATAAATAAACATAAGTCTTAATAAACTGATGTTTAGAACATGAAAATTAGCTCAGAAAACCAATTTCCATGAAATGCTTTCTTGGATGACAGATTTCATTTTTCCGAAAATAATAATCAAAGATTAAACTTTGTCTCCAAATATAGACAGTTCACATCAAAAAAAGAAGGAATGCTTCTTTGATGGGAAAATAAAGATAACTAATATTTAAAGAGTCATCATTTTTGGCATATTTTAGGAGGAAAAAAAAGCAAGAGACTGAGATAATTCCAAACTATTAAGCATGGGAACTTTATAGTCTGCAGAATCATAGGGGCTTTACTGATCCCCTGATACTATTAATCCCTCTTATAATTTTCATAAACTTGTCAAGTCCTGCACTTTACCTCTCTTACATCAATGACATTAAACCTGAATGATGTTCATATTTTTATCTCATAGCATTAATAAAAAGCTATGTCACAAGGGTAGTTCATAAAAATGAATGTGAGATTTTACTAGAGTTAGGGGACTTGCTGGATCAAAGCATTTCCATTTATGAATGTTATAAACTCTGGTAAAATAAGTTGTCATGTGATGGCATGTTTATTTAAGAGGTAGGGATGAAAAGATAATGTTTTAATTAAAAATAATAAAAACTTTCTGCCAGCAGGTGGGCAGTAGCGGTGGGGCATATGGATAACAGCTGGACATTATTAAATATATATTAACTTGAGCACCTCATTGGTGATTCTTTAATAAAGCTATCTGCTTTCTTTTTTTCCTTTTATTGCTAGTGTGGAAGGGTCACACATTTGCACTTACATGGACAAAAAAAGTTGTAGTTTTAAAAGTATTTCTATAATTGTTGTAATCTTTCTCACAAACCACCTACTTAGAAAGCTGGCAGTGTATAAACTTCAAGTCCCTGAAGGATCATTTCTCCCTTTCCTTCCTCTTTCCAAGATGACTGGTTGTGAGAGGAAGATTTCCAGTCCTTAGGGGCCTGGAGAAGATAAGGATGTCTCTAGCTGCCTCCAAGCTCATCTCTGTTATCTAGTATGACTCTGAATGTCAAAGGTGACTATGAACTCCTTTACATCTTTCCATTCTTGCTGTAATAACAATAGTGCTCTGCCAGGAAACGTATATAACTGAAACTATAATATACCCATCATACTTGACATTCTAAGTTTTTCATTACCAACCTATTTTTTCACTTTTATTTTCAAGCCATGCTGGAAAAATGTTGCCATCATATGAATCAGTATAATATAATTTGAAGAGACAAAAACTCGAAATAATTTAAACAAACAAAAAGATGAATTCATCAGGTCATATGCTCAAACTCTGAGTAGAGCGTAGGTCCCATTGATGACTGGCCCCAAGGACTTGAAAATCTTAAGAACCTCCTTCGTCTCTTTTCTCTCTATGCTGCTCTCAGTGTGGTCATTCAATTCTTCTGAAATGCTTCTCCATGAGGTAAGTAATCTCTCCCCTAGTTAGCTGTGAAGATGTGGTATTCTTTACAGATTTCTGTATAGAACCAATTTGAAAAATTTCAGGGAATCACGTCAGTTGGTTCACCTCAGGCCATTCACCTGTCTTTTGGCAGATAAGCAGTTTCCAATGCAGGTCATACAAGAATTACATACTTTGAAGAAGGATTTTACAGGGGAAGAAGTAGGAAAAGGTGTTGACATAAATGTCGGAATAATGCATGCTCCCAAGTGCAAGTAATTAATCATTTCATTGTCAACATTTTTAATAGAATCTAGCCATTTTTCTTAATTTCTTCCAGAACATTTGAAATTTATCAGCTTTGTACTTTTGTATAAGTACCATTTTCTTAGTTTTTAATAAAATGCACAAGATTGACTCTCTTCAATCTTAAAATAAATATGACTTGTCCCTGTTCATTCCTCCAACCTTATCTCTACAACTATGTAGATTCTTTTTGATTTTTCTGAAAATATGTCAATCTCTCCCTTGTCTGAAATCTCTTGACTATGTTTCTTACTCTTCCTGGCATTTTTCCCCTCCAGGTTAGCTCCCTCTAATCCTTCATTTCTAAGCTAAAATATTATTCCAAAGAGTCTATCTCCTACCACCTTGATTATAATTTTTAGTTTTCAACTCTTGCACTTTACTTCTGTTGGTTTATACATTGTTTGTCTCTTCTACAGGACATTAGAATTCACAAATACTAGGACTATGCCTCTGATCTAGCATTTTATCCCCAGAGGTTTGCATCAAGCCAAATCCATTGAAAGTTCTAAAAAATATTTGTCAATTTAATAGTTAATTGTTAAATTTTACTCTTTCCAACATTTGCCCTAATCCGTTGCAGTACTTCCTTTTTATTGACCCTCTCTGGCTTCTGTATCTATGTTCTCTCTGGCTTTCTATTGTTATTCTGGCTCTAACTCCGTCGATCTTTTTTTTTCCTCTCCCTCATAAAACGTTAGTTTTCTAGCAATCCTATTTTCTTCTCAAACTATGTACTATGACAAATCTGGTTCTTGTTTATGGTTTTAACTACTGCTTATATGCTTATGGTTCACAAATATCTGTTTTTAGTTCTCCTGATCATCAGAATAATGCTGTTACCTATTGACTCTTTCCTTTTAATATTATTAAACAGAATTTAGACTTCATGTACCCTCAGAAAACTCACCCTATTTTTCATCTTGTTGAAAGAGAATGCCAGGAGGCCAGTTACCCAAGCCAGAAATCTGGAATTGTCATCTAGAAATCTAACTGCATTCCACCATTTGTCAATTATGCCTGCGCTCATATATTCTGTCACCTATATTCATTAAGTTGAATTGATTTTGCCTTCCATATAATTCTAAAATTTATCCTCTCTTCTTTTATTTTTTTCTATTATCTCATGGTATTTCCCATGATGATCAATACTACATATTACCACCAAAGCGGATTTACTAATCCTTAACTTATCTTTTGTAGTATTTAAATATTTCCTCTTGTCTTTAGAATAGTCCTCCTTTAAGCTACAGAAAATCCTTTCTAACTTAAAATCTAGATAATTACAAATATACTTGGTGTTAAATCTATACTTAATCATTTATAATCTCTTAAATATTTTAAGTTCTTTTACTTCTCTGTGGCTTTTATACATTTTTTCCAGCCAATTGGCTAATCTAAAAATTACCCATCCAGACTCAATTATGGGTTACCTTTCCCATAAAAGCATTTCCTGACTATCACATTTCAAACTGACTTTGATATGTCTTCTCTTTACTGTTGTATAATATTGTATGTGTATACCTCTTATGATATTTATCACACTACATCGTAATCATTAATTTGAATTCATGTATTTCTACACTAATGATTAAACTAACATTTGTTAAAATTCTAATACATTCTTCAGTAAAGTAGGCTTGTTTGATGTAAGGAACAGAACTCAAAGAAATTCAAACACAAAAGGGAAGTTTAATATTAACAAAACCTAAATATAAACTCAGGAATCCTACCCTTTCAAAACCAGAAAAACATACATCACAATCCTTACTTCCAAGACCAGAAGTACAAGCTGTCTCCAAGGTTTCAAGGATTCCTTGGAGTGGAGAGATGGAGAGGCCAGATTACATTCTCCTGGCCCCAGCTGACCCTGATTCTTTCAAGGAAGTTACCACATTGATGCAAGAGGAAGTGAAATCCCACTTCTCCATTACCCTGAACACACACATAAATAGATACATGATCTCTCTCACACAAAGGTTTACAAATCTAATAGTACTGAGATGCCAGGAGAGAGATTGTATTACACGGCAAAACAAATTTATACTCTCTGTTTAAAATGTCAATTATTGAAAATCTTTTTAAACTTCTCCACCAGGGATATTTTGCTTGCCTGTTTTTGCTTTGCGGTAATCTTTGACTTTTTTCTCACTTGCTCTTATTACTCATTAGGTTTTCACAAAAGCTTCAAATTTCTCTTCTTTTATTAATTAAAACAAATGAGTTCAATGCAGCTTGCATTTTTAAACTTACACCCTCAAACCTGAAGCAGCTGTTTTATGTATTTTTTCTAGAGATCAGTTCTCAACTCTTTTATGTTATAGAGAGTAACCCTGGGCAAATCAAGTTCTCTGTGCCTTGGTTTCCTCACCTGTATAATAGTGATAATAGTACTAATTACGTCATATGTTTATCTTGATGATTAGATTACTTAATTTAAACCAACTCTGGCAGAGTTAGGGGCTTAACAAATGTTAGTCATTGTAATTGCTATTTTTGTGATTGTTTATTCTTTTTGGAAGACTCTGTGAACAAAAAACTTTTTTGTGTTCTCCTTCTCCTTTTCCTTCTTTTCCCTTTCTCTCTCCCTCTGTCTTCTCCTTCACTTCTTAATTTCTTTCCTTTTCCTCCACCTCTGCTCTCCATTTTTTTCAATGTTAAATAAAATTTGTATTGAATGTTATAGAAGTCAATTACAGCTAGAATAGCTGAGTCATATGAGAACAAAAAAACAAAAAGCAATTTTTATTTTCTTTGCGCTCTGTTAATGCCTTTGGTCTCCTGCTTCTACTTTTATATGTGCTTTATTAATCTTTTTGCACATGACACATGATCCACACATAATGACCACCCTAAAATGATGGTCTAGGATCCCAAATCTATCTATTCTACTCACTCAAAGTATCTGGGAGAGAAAATCTAGTTGGCCCATTTTAGGCTGAGTCCACCTCTATGCCAATTATCTGTGTAATTAGATGAATAGATTCTCTAAACAAAAACAAAACCATTGGCCCCTTTTAAAAAGACTTTCTCTATATACTTGTCTACCTGGCCTTTAGGGAATGTCTCTTATTTATCTTTTATGTCTAGCATTAAACACAGTCTTGGCCTATAAAATATATTCAGTAAATGTTTATCGACAGAATCAAATATTGATTTGCTTTGTGCTTAATTTCACTCACTAACAAATTTTGTTAAAGTAACATTCTAGGGTTTATGTTTATAATAAACTGACCTGTTCTTAACATATTTAAATTGTTTCCTTGTGATTTATTAAAAAGTAGATATGGCTTATAGAGAAAACTAAAAAAGCAATTAAGGATAAAGTTGTAAGTTAATAAGACTAGAGAATGAGAGAAAAATAAAAGAAAAGATAGAATAGGCCAGTGGAAATATATAGAAAACCAGTAACATGCCCATTAGTTGTTCTCAGTTATCTAAAGAATAATGAAAATGAGAATTATAAATATTACATGTGTGTGTATATATATATATACATATAGATGTATATATCTACATCTATATGTATATGGTAGCGTTGGCAAAAAGCTCTCTGGTGACGTCCATTTTGAGCCAGAATCGCAGACTTCCGAGAAAAGGCTGACTTGCGGCAAATGCACAGCCCTCCCGGGGCCTTGGGGCCCTGTGGGCGATGCTCGGTCATCTGCGGGGACTGGGGGACCGAAGTTGGAGGAGCTCTCACTGACACTTTGAGCTCCTAGAGGTACAAACTACGTCTCATTCGTCTCCGTATCCTCTTGCAGGGTTCAGGG
>NW_006494610.1:5514859-5526094 GCF_000325575.1 Pteropus alecto
ATAAAATCTTGGAAGTAATTTTCTGATAGTCCTCAAAACACATCTAATTCTTTCTATAAATTTAATTTCATCATCTTGAAACTCTATGCAATTCAAACAGTATTAATTTAGAAAAGTTTATAAATAAATAAACCCATTTTGTTGCAATTCAAGGTACTTAATTTTACAATTGCCTGAACAGTGAGAGAATAATAACCAGAAGAAGCGGGCAGGAGAGAATCTTTAAATATAACTATAAATATTTTTTTAGTCCTGATTCTCAAACCAGATCTTAATTATTAGAGTGTATTGGTAAGGGGAAAAAAAAAAGATTGGCAGCTTCTAGGGGAACAAAACCTTCACTACAGGAAATAACTGCCATTCCATTTTGATTTTACAAACAAATAGCTTAATTGAAAAGATTCTTAGTGTGTTGGAAAAACTGATCTCTCATTACCTATTTCTTGTTCCATAGACTATTACTCAATGAAGATTTGATGATTAAAATCTAGTTAATAAGCCTGAAATTCATCTGCCTTCAAAAATGTTTACAGATTTTTAGAGAAGGGGTCAAATAGTAGTCTTCAGATGCATGACTGTGTGTCTATATATACATTTATACATACGTATACATTTGTTATATAAGATAGCTTTCTTATTCAACTAAAATCAATTATTCTTTACTCATTAAATGTATTATAAATATATTAATAGCACATGCTAATATACTAAGTATGCGTGTATGCAAAGGGATCTATATGTATGAAAATGCTTTTCTAAATGTTTCTAGATTGTTGGAAACCCTTCTTCACTGTTTTTCATAACTTAGAAACCTACTCCTAGATAAGAGTACAAAGTAAATAAATACTTTTGCTCTTCCTCATTTTTTTTTCCCCTAAAAGTCTCCCAAAAGTTGTCCAGGGGAATTATCAAATATTATGTAGAAAACTGTGTGAAAACCAAAGAATTTTTGTTTAGGCAGCTTTAATTGAAATTTATGTTATACATAAATCATTTGGCTTAACACTAAAACTGTCCATATCAAGCATTGCGATAAGCAAGTTTGCAAAACGAGTTACATTTAACTTGTGTCAATACTCATTGTTTATCTCCCTTCCCTCTGTTGTCAGAGTCCAAAATTTCCTTCAGACCACATGGAAGACTTCCTGGAAATGTCCCATACTTGCTACCTCATCCCTAACATACTCTTGTCATCAAAATACATCTTATTAGTGCTTCGGTTTCTTGATACCAAGCTCTTTGAACTACAAGATTATTTTCTCATTAAAATATTCTGTTTTTACATTTTTGGATAAAAGAAATGAAAAATGGCTTAAACATGGAATGATATATTTTCCAGAATCAGTGTTTGGTGGCCAAAAAGAAATACTAAGCAATTCCATCTTTTGTTTAGTACACTGAAGAGACATGGTGGCAAATTCAATATTATTTACAGCAGTATTTAATGCCTTATTTTTCTCTCTTACCCTTTTTCCTCTTCCACCCCTAGTAGGTAAGGCTTTGTTCCTTGACACCCCTCCAACATAAATACTGTTATAATTTCCCTCACTTACTTAGCATTTAATTCCTGATTCTTTTTTCCTCTCCAATTTTGTTTAACTTTTTAGCCCTCAAGAATGCATCTTAAAAGACTATGCTCAATTTCTTTCTTGCTACAATCACAATTTCTCCTCAAATGATTCACATAACGACCACATAATTTCCCTCCCTAGTGTGGAGTTTGATACGAAATTTTAGATTCTGTGTTAAGTGCTCACTTGGCACTTGGTATCTCTAGCACCTATAAAGTCACCATCAGCCTATATTAATTAAATTATAATTTCCAAACACCTATACTTTGCATTCTTCTCTAGCTGTACCACCTAATAATCAGTTGCTATAATTGTGATCTACTAAAAAGTTTTCATTTGCTTCATCTTTTCCATTAATATGTATACCAATTTATTAAAGTTTTAATAGTTGCCATCTAAACTTTTACACTTTCTTCCTAAGCCCTGTGTCAGTTTTCAGACTCTTACATCTTTGGGTAAGAGTCACAATGCCTCAGGTTGATATTATTAAGCAGAAAGTATCAGTGTGCAGAAAACAGACAAAATTTTTTTAAAAAAAAGAAAGAAGGAAGATATATTTGCACATGATAGCCTATTATATTTGAATAATACCAAAATCTTTGGAATATCATTCACTAACAACAATATCAATAGCCTCTAATCTGTCAAATTGGTCTATTTATCATGCCCGGATATATACTCTTAGATTTGTCTTTGCTTATAATATTGACATCATCCAGAATGCTCTCTATCTCTGTCTTTTAAAATCCTATCTATTTAAAACTATTTGAAATGAAACTTACATAATGAAACTTTTTTTGGACATCACCTATTTAGATGTAAGCTTACTCTCTCTCTCTCTGAAGCTCAAGAGAACTTGGCCCCAAAATAATTTTTCAAGACTTTTTTTTTTTTACTTAGTGCAGTGCATGTTAAATTTTACTCCATGATTGCCTGTACAATTATTAAAATAAATAATTCCATTATCAATGTATAATCTCACTTGGCTCAGTACTTTTTTTTTATCTCTAAAAAGGTAAATGAGAGAGAGGGATATGAGAGTGAAACTGAATAGAAGTGTTGGAAAACCATATTCCAATTTCCCCAAGTTTCAAAATTCTATTTTATACATCGTTAACACAGTTTAACAATGCCTTTAAAAACCATATTTATTTTGTTGTTATGAAACTAACTATTTAATTTATGATCTTGGGAAATTTTTCCATTTTTTTATATTGCACATCATAAATTTAATAGGAAACAGTACATGAAACCTACAAAATATTTTTCCAGGTAATATTTTAGCTAAAAACATAGTTTCTTAGTATTGTGCTGCGGTGTCCAAGAAACTATAGCTATAGAACGAAGAAGGAAGGATGTTTATTATGTTGCTTGGTGAGGTCAAAGTACTAAACTGCGAGTTTATATACATTGATTTATCTAATATCACACAGTTTCTAAGAGCTCAAGTGACATCTCCAAATCTGCTTTCACTATTTTATTGTCTTATCTAGACAAGTATACTACTAATTTTAAAGATGAACACCTAATAACAGAATGTCAAAGCTTTTGTTGTTTTTGGTTATTTTTTCTACTTTTTCACATTAGGATTATGTAACATGAAGTAAGGATTTGAGTAGTTAAGATATCAAACGAGATTTCCATTTCTATTTATTTAGATAGCAGTTAGCTGCTTTGTAGATATTTTCGTAACAGTGGAAAAGAACTCTTACTGATTTCTAGTTTGATTCCATTGTTCTCAGAAAATACACTCCATGTAATTTCAGTTTTATTTTTTATTTTTCCAATTGTTGAGATTTGTTTTATGTCCCAAGAAATGGTCTATATTGGTATATGTTCTGTGGGTGCTTAAAAGGAATGGTTAGTCTGCTCTGGTTGGGTAAATTGTTCTACAAAAGTCAATTAGATCCTGTTGATTAATGGTGTTGTCGAATTCTTCTCTATCTTTGCTGATCTGTTTAATTGTTCTATCAATTATTGAAAGAAGAATATTAAACTCGCCAATGATTTTTGTGAATTTGTCTATATCTCCTCTCAGTTCTATCAGTTTTGCTTCACAAATTTTAACCCTATTTGTTTGATGCATATATGTTTAGGATTACTGTAATTTCTTTATGGATTGGCCCTTTTATCGTTACATCATGTCTCATTATCTCTGGTAATTTTATTTACTCTTAAGTCTAGTTTATCAGATATTAAATTAGAGCTTTTGCTTTTCTTAAAACTGTATAATAGTTTTACTTATATTCACAGGGTGTATAACTGTCACTATAAACATAATAATTATTAGTAATATTATATATAATTACTAATTATTATAGTAATTTAAAAGTTAATATATAAGTGCCATACTAAATACAAAAATAAAATAAACAATAATATAATTAATTATTACAATTACATCCAGGCTTGATGTCAATATTGCTAATGTGGGTGTAGCTGACTCATTAATCTTCTTTGCTACTTTATATCTAGCTGTTGTCACCACAAAGCATTGCATTCCTTAAACCCCAGGAGTATCATAGATGACACCCATGGGGACCAGTGGTCCAATTTGAAAGGAATACAGAAATAAATACTTTGTCCCTGAACCCCCTGAAACACTAGCCAAAGTGATTGAATTACTCAAATAATTCAAATCTCCCAGCCAATATGCTTATGCATTGTTATGTGCCACCTCATATCAACATGCAAGTTAACTAATATTTGGAAAGGGAGGATAACAGTCCCAAGGACAGGCTGCTATAACTCTCTTAAATACAAACCTGGATCCCTCCAAGATGGACTAAGAAGCCATGGGAGGAGAAATGACTGCCTATATGTCAGGCCACCAAGACTCCCTTCTCCCTTTCCCTGTAGCCACTCAAAGTCCTGCACTATGATTTGCTGGAAAGAAACAAAAACAGAATTGTGAATAGAATCCCATAACAGCAAGAAAAAAAGGGCGAAGTGGAGGTGTTAGGAAGAGACTGGCCAGCTCTGAAAGAAAAGGCAAAGTCACATCAGAGAGAAATTCAAAGTGCTATCGGAGTGGTTTAATCTGAGAATCTCTGAGTGTGGGCCCAGTGCTCTTCTGCTGTATTACCCTGCTACTGTATTTCTGTTGCAACAAAAAGCCTGAACCTCAGAGTTATAGGAGAAAATGCCCATAGTATCTCTGTGGCAGAGCAATGGAGCTAATTCAACACCAACTTAAGCGAGTCATAGAGTCTAAATGTTATAGCCATTGTAGTGGAAGAGGTCCACAAGTATATCTAGTGCCAAAAAAGAAAAAGAAAAAAAGAGCAAAAGAATTTTATACACTTGGATGCAGAGGGAGGATAATTTTTTTAAACCATATATATAATTATATAGTTATATAGCTATGTACATATACACTTATATACTTATGTACTTATATACTTATATATAACTATATATATAAACTATGTAGTTTTTTCCGATATAAATACATATGTGTGTATGTATATATCATAATATCATAAGCAGCTCAGCCTAGTTATACCAAGGAAATCTTGTAGAGATTCCTATCTGTGCCATTCTAAAAATTAATGGAGGTTACTGCTTTCCCCAGGAGACAACTGGTTCATGTGAGGTAAGTCCCTGACCCCATGGGGAGAGGACCTCCCATTTCCCAGAGCCTTTTTATTCCCCACCGCCAGCATCAGTCTCCCGCACTGCATCTCAGACTATGACAACCACAACTCTCCCTTTTCCCTTGGTTATACCTAATTTTTACATATCCCTTATTGAACTATCAGTTTGTATTCTTCAACAACATAACTGTTGAAACTGTCATGCAGACTCAAAAAACACATCAAGATATTATTGTCATAAAAATGGAACTCATACTTTTAACAAATTTTATAACTCCACCAAGACATTTTTTAGAAATCTCAGAATTTTTAGATCTTTTTTTTTTTTTTTTTTTAATTGATGTCATGTAAATGAGAAACTTGGTTATGGGCCAGCCTACAAGGATTCCTTATACTTCTACTTTTTTTTTTCCTTTTTCATTCTCATAATAAAATATTTCTTAGAGAGTACAGGATAACCTACGCCCTACTGTCTAGAAGTGCCCTCTATTATTTGAGCAACTCAAATAGCTTAAATAATTGAGCTCAAATTAATGTCGAAACATCGAGGAATCAATTAGAATATAGCTTTGTTTCATTTTGTTTTTGAGGCCTTAGATAGAGACCAGGGCAATTCCTCTTCCAGAGCAACTGATTAAGTCCACATTTCCAATACATCCCTTACTGGGATTTCATATTTCTGGTCCACTATGCACCCACCCTAATTGCCCAGAACCTTAGTACCAGGTAGCTAGATATAGATCCTATTCCAAAGAGCTTGTGAAATCATTCAAATTAGCCTCTCTACAGAAAGCTCATGTAACATGAGCTAATCCCACCCCACTTTCCAAACATAAGCTGTGTTCTACAACTCCAGACTGCTGCTACTCTGACCCCAGGTACAACCTTCTGTGTGGCCCTGTATGGCAGCATTTTCCTGCTTGGAGCTATAAGTAACAAAGAGCTCTGCCTTTCATCTCTTTGAGTGTCACTGTCTTGGGTATTGCCATCAAAGGAATCCTTAAGTCTTATAAAATAATTGTATGTACCTCAAATCTTCTGAAATACTATGCTATTAAGTTAGACTTTTTATTAAAATCATAAAAATAAATTAATAAATTGTAACCTCCGAGAACATTGGAAAATCCATGCTTTTATTTATCAGTCATTATTCTTGTCACAAAAATACTTTTAGATTTCTTAAGTTAGGATAGGTCACATATTTTTGCATGTTTATTGTATACAGGTTATCAATGGTGTCTGGGTTAATATAATAATTAGAACATAGTACATGCAAAATTATGTTTCTGAAGTCTTTCTTCAATGACTATTTATAGGTTATTTTTTTCCTATACTATTTCTACTCTAGCCATGAAACTATTACATATAACTTACAAATAATTATCTCACTGAAATTGCCAACTAATTAACAATATGACTTAATTTATGGATGATTTTAGAAGTCAACAAATCAGAAGTTAACTCACAAATGTTGGATAAAGAAAATCAAATTTGTCGTTGAATTGTGTTCTTAACGATTTGTTTAAAAATTAAACATAATAGTTAACAAAAATACTTTATCTATATGTACAAATATAATACTGTATAAGAACAGTACAATGAGAAAGAATATATAAAACTATATGAAATTATAGAATTATATCATATTTCATTTCACTGCCTTAAAAATTCAGGTAACAAACTTTAGAAAATTTTTGAGTTAACATTTACAATAGGGTTTGCCTCTATTTTTAGAGAGGCAGAGAGATGAGAGAAAACATAGTTTAAACCCAAGGAGAAAGTCTCACCCTGTAAATACATGCCACAAAACCACTGTGAAGCTTTGAAAATTATAGGGCTTTGGAGGGGCCCAGTGTTCTGTGTAGTGAAGTTTTTAAGAGACCAGTGAGGCATTCTGGCAGTATGACAATTCCTTTGGAATAGTGGATGAAAAGCCCTCCACTTCTAGTAACATTTTATTTGTAAATTCATCTTTTGGAGTTAGGCAGATGCATCTTTGTTTAAATTTGACAACAATAAGCTAAAATTGAAACACAAAGATGTAGATTTTAACATATACTACTATGTTACTTTCTTACAGGTCAGGGACAGCTCAGGTACGTATATGTGTGTGTGTGTGTATATGTGTCTGTGTGTGTGTACATATATACATATATACGCACACACACATACATGTATTTGATTATTACAGAAAGTATTTAAAAATAAAGTTGGATACTTTAGAGGGAAAATTTAATAGAAGAAAAGAAAAAGAGAACATTGACTATTGCATCTGTATATTGATTTAAGGGCTCTAGGTTATGTGCAAAACAGTTTCTTTCATGTAAATACAATTTCTTCTATTACATCAGGGTTTTATTAATCTTTCTCTTCAAAATCTCTGTGTTACTTCTTTTGTTGCATTTGGCAGATATTTCTCAATAGTATGCCTCTTTGGTTAAATGAATCTTATTTATTGCAAAAATAATTCAGACCAGAGGTAAGCAATCTACAGACTTCATGCCAAATCTGGCCTGCTGACTGTTTCTGTACATAAAGTTTTATTGGAACATAGTCATATCCATTCATTTACAAATTGTCTATAGCTACTTTTGTACTACAACAACAGAGCCATGTAGTTGAAACAGAGACTTTATGGCCTACAAAGACAAAGATATTTACTCTGGTCCATTGCAGAAAAAGTTTGCCAATTCCTGATCTAGACTAAGGCTGTCCTATAGAATGTTCTGTGATGATGGAAATGTTTTGTGGAAGTCTGTGCTGTTTGAAAACGTAGCTACTAGCCTCATTTAGTCATTGAGAAAACATGGCTGCAGTGATTTAGGAACTTACTTTTTTTTATTATTTTATTAAATTTTAATGGCCACAATTTATTTTGGCAACTCGCCCTTAGTAACTTTGAGAAATTCTAATCTACCAGCATAACCTCGTACATATAAACAACTTTCAGTTTTATTTTAAATGGTATTGATGGTGAAATAATGAAACCATCTAATGATTGTAACTCTGCTTGTTAATACTACTTTTATCTGGCGAATTTTCTTTATTTCCTTGTCTAAAGATTATATCTTTCTCTTTTCTCAAACCTCCAAATCCCTCTTCTTTACTCACCCTATTTTGGTTTCTTATCTAATCTTCTAATTCATTGAGAAAATAAAATAAAAGGATGGTAGTGTCTTCATTTCCCTATTATCAAATTTGAAAACCAAATCAACCTTCTACACTCAATTTTTTATCTCTTTCTTGTTATACTTCATATTGGTTCATATAATTTGTTCATTCATTTTAAAATCTTCAGAACACTCTAATTTATAATGATATTTAATTTTTTAAATAATTTAGCAGTATACATCTAGTGAAACTGAAAAGAATTTCTCTAAGGTACATTCGTAGAAAATGAGATATCTATATTATAGGATTTGGACACTTGCAATCTTATTTGATATTGCCAAAGTGGTCTCTAAAGTGATTGTGTGTGTGTGTGTGTGTGTGTGTGTGTGTGTATGTATGTATTTCACTAACAGAGAATGCAAGTTTTTCTAAACTCGCAAAACTTGATATTTTGACATTTTTGTTTTTAACAAATTTCAAGATGTGAAATGACATCTTGTTGGTTTGCATTGTGATTATGCAATTTATTTATTATTGTAATTTGCATTTCCTTATTTAACAGTAAAGTTAAATGCCTTTTCATCTGTATAGCTCTAGTTCTTTTATTTCAGCATATTATTTTGCTACATTAAAAAAATATATGTTTATTGATAACATTTATTCTTTTTCCACTAATGCATTATTACAAACATTTTTTCTGGTGAAAATACAGTGATGCCCTGTTATTTGTACTTTCACCATCCAAATATTTGCTACAACTTGTAAAACTTTCTACCCCAAACTTATTATAAGTCAAAAACATACACCCCAGTCTAGGACATGGGATGCACTTCAGCCATATCTCAGTTGTTTATTGGCTGGAATCAGAATTATGCCTTATGAAAGTTGTTTGAAGATATCATAAATTAACATGATTATCTTCTCAGCACTTTCTTTGAGGGTGTAACCCTTCCTGGGCCCCAGTAGTTCCAGTCTCCTGAAATACTTCACACTTTCTCTTCTCTCTTCAAACAGTCAACAACTTTTCTCCACCTTTCAGTCTCACAAATGCCTTTCCTTATAATATCATTGATTAAAAAAAAAAGAAAAGAAGCAAATCTATCTACAAAAACACTTGTCTAAACTTATGTATCAGGTCTTCCTTCCTATTCCTGTTTATGAAACATCACTGCTGATATTAAAGACTAATTCCTCCACAGCTTTGCTAGAACTCATCGTTTCTAAAGTATCCATTTTGTTTCTGCTAGATAATCAAATTTTCACTCCTTCTGAATTATTCCCATCAGTATACAACCATTTTTAAAAAGATTTCCCTGGAATCCACATTCTCTAGTTACCACCCTATTATTCTGCTTCTCTGTATATTAACACTATGAAGCAATTATCAATTCTCTTTGTCTGTTTCCTCAGCTTATATCATTTCATTATCTTAAAAGTGCACTGAAACTTACCCTGCTGAGTTTACTAACAATCACCAAATGGTCAAATTCTCAGTCCTTATCTTTCTTGACTTCTCAGCAACTATTAATTCACTTTCATTCACTCTGAAATCTTCTAACTAGACCCTAAATTGTATTCCTACTTTATTAGCTACTTGCTCATAATCATCGTAGCTGACTTCTCTTTCTCTCTCATATCTCTAAATCATTAGGTGCCTGATGACTCATCCTTGGTCTTTTCCCATCTCTATCTGTACACACTTCCTACAGAACTTTATTCAGTCTCTTAACTTTAGATTCTGTCTATCTATTTTTTACTTCCAAATGTATATATCCAGCCTTAACTTCTTTCTCCATCCCAACCCTCTGTAGCTAACTGACTATTTGATGCTTCTGTATGGCTTTATAACAGGCATGTCAAACTGTGTCCAAAGTAAAACTTTGTTTCTCCCACCTATCACCCCAATCTGTTTTTCTTCCTCCATTTCAGTAAATGGTACAACCATTCACTCAATATGTTAGGTCAAAGGCCTAGAAGTCATTCACAATTCTCTTTCTTTTATAGCCTGTGTTCAAACCATAATTTTTTAAACTCTTTATCTACAGCCTATGAATTAGGTACTTTGTTCAAAATCAAGAATGGTAATTGGCACACTATCGGTGCTTATCAAATATCTTTTGAATAATGAATGAACAGTAAGATTGCTTTCATGTAAAATATGTAATTTTTTTCATAAACCATAGATAGGTTTTAGAAAAAAAAGAGTAAGATTACCATTTCTTTCATATATTTATGTAAAATATGCTTTAGAAATAGTCAATTGAGCTTATAATTATGTTTTAAATTGATATTCCACTGACATAATGATTATATTCTAACTTTTTCAGGTATGTTATTTTTGGCTTTCCTTCCTGGATGGATTTCCTGGTATTTTATGCTATTTCCACATCTTTCAATCCAAATGTATAATTTAAGAAAAATTAGTCATTTGTGGAGAAAAGATAGTCCCTAGTGACATTCAAGGATATCTAGCAAAAGAAAAATGAACACACAATTATCTAAGATGGATTTATAGTACTTCTGACAGCACTGGTTAAACAAATAATTAACAAATTCAAAACAGAGCAATTTCAATCATTCATTAGAATTCTTGACTTTTATGTACATCTGATGATAAAACATATAGTAGTTGTTAATTATTTTGATTTAGACTATGAAATATTTTATGAAATAGTAAGGAGTAAAAAGACACTATATTTATATGAAAAAATAGTTTGATGGATCACAAAATCTTTCAAATATTGGTGTTTAAGTCTTTTACCTGAAATATGCTTCACCAGTGTAGTGGGTATCTCTTATTTTCATCTTCCTGCCATTCTTTTCTTTGCAACTTTTTTCTTTAGGAAGCGAAGCTCTTTTTCTCACCTGGTGGAGCTTATAATCACTTACCTTCACTTCATCAATTTCATGATTCATATGAATGAAAAAAGGTTCAGTCAATTTCCTTTTTAAATATT